>NC_139345.1:41418345-41423345 GCF_055883805.1 Amblyomma maculatum | reverse complement strand
GCGTGCAGAGTGGGTCAGATAAATAACTCAAGTAACTGAAATTCAAGTGGAAATGAAGAAGAAGAAATTGGCATGGGCAGGACATGTAGTGCGAAGAGAGGATAACCGATGGTCGCTTAGGGTAACAAACTGGATTCCAAGGGAAGGAAAGCGTAGCAGGAGGCGGCAGAAAGTTAGGTGGGCGGATGAGGTTAAGAAGTTCGCAGGGGTCAAGTGGATGCAGCTAGCACAGAACCGGGTTAATTGGAGAAATATGGGAGAGGCCTTCGCCCTGCAGTGGGTATAGTCAGGCTGATGATGATGATGATGATTCATGGGAGTTAAAGCCCTAAGCGGTCGAAATTAATCTGCGCCTCTTCATTAAGGTGTGCTTCGTACCCTTGGTTTCCCTTTGGAAAGCGAATAAATATAAATCCATAAGCCAATATATTACATGCTCAGCAGGAGCTAGCATTTATTACGTGAAGACTGCTTCAAGCATAGTACTGGCCTTCTGTGAAACGGGGTGAGGAGTAATTGCATGTTTATGCGCTTTAATATGAGCTCAAATAATCACATGCGTTGCCGTTGATGTACGTATGTTGCCTCTATGACGAAGAAATTGTGCTCCGGACCTTTAAACGTGCAAAGGATATTCGCAAAAAACAGAGCGGTTTCACGAACATATATAAATTGTACTAGATCTGTGAGATCATCTTTTTATTTTGAAGCACTAGGTAAAGAGCAAACAGAACACACACTCACATTCACACACACACACACACACACACACTTCCTATATATATATATATATATATATATATATATATATATATATATATATGTGTGTGTGTGTGTGTGTGTGTGTGTGTGTGTGTGTGAAGGAAAGAAGCCGACAGTCGGCCAGGCCAAGGAAAGCATTGGGGATTGTACTTTGTCTTTTTTTTTTAATTTTTACCTTATAGTCACGTAAATTAGTAATGTAATGTGTTTAGGGGAAAGACAAATAAACACAAAGTAGAAAGAAAAACAACGTGCCGATGGTGGGAACCGAACCCACAACCTCCGAATAACGCGTCCGGTGCTCTTCCAACTGAGCTACATCGGCCGCTGTCCCCCCTGCTACTTTCTTGGGTATTAATATTGTCTGTATACGAACCTTGAGAGTGTTCACCAGCGCCACCCTCAACTATAGCGGTGGACGTGGAACGTCCTGTGTTACCGCCAGCGTCACGTAGAACGTGATCACGAGTGAGGGCGAAAGCTGTGCTAGAACCGCCTTAGGCTACCTACCTATATATATATATATATATATATATATATATATATATATATATATATATATATATATATATATATATATATATATATATATATATATATTATTACGGACGATAAGGAAGAAGAAGCGGGCAGTGGCGCGGGCAGGAACGCTCGCGCTAGACCCGCGAACATTCATTAAACGTCATCTACCGTCGCCATCGGTCATGTTCTGTCTCCTGTCTTCATCGGCTTGCCGCTTCGTAACATTTGGTTGGAGGTGCGGCGTACGGCATCCCCATCCTCGCCTTGGAGCATCGACGCCATCTTCAAGCCGGGACCATCCCCGAGGGCCCAGGGACATCGCCGAGTAGCTTCGCCCCAGCCCTTCAAGCCCGGACCTGAACAACTACCACCGCCCAGCCCCCAGCCCGGACCTGAAGACACGGAGAACAGACATACCAATCAGAACGGAGACGAAGGACCCGAAAGACCCGAATGACCCGAAGGAACCGATGGACACGAACACGCAACCCCCCCCCCCCCCCCCCCCCCCCAAGCTGCCCGACGTGACCTCGAGCCATCGGTCCTATGGACTCTGGTGACGGATGGTTGACAGCTCCAAGGGAGGCGGATCACCCACGCATCAGACATCGTACCGGCGAGCCGTTCTATTCTTCCTTCTTCCTCTTCTTCTTCAAGCTTCCAGACACGCCCATCATCATGCCATAAAATCATTAACATCGCTAAACTTCCTCGTCCACGATCGGGACGATCGCTCGGTGGCCCCGGGTCTTGTTACGGACAAGGAAGAAGAAGCGGGCAGTGGCGCGGGCATGAGCGCTCGCGCTAGACCCGCGAACATTCATTAAACGTCGTCTACCATCGTCATCGGTCATGTTCTGTCTCCTGTCTTCATCGGCTTGCCGCTTCGTAACAATATATATATATATATATATATATATATATATATATATATATATATATATATAGTCAACCTCGCGCCTCATTTAAGGTGTCTATATTTACTGTACAATGTTAACGCGCTCATATGGTACAAATAGTAATTACATATCATCATCATCATTTATTTACCCTTAAGGGCCCTTTTGTTAGGGCATTACATAAGGGGGGGAACAACCGTGACATAATACATTGGTCGATAATATATATTTTTGTAAATTTATATTTAGTTTGCTCTAATTAGGCTTTGATGCTTGAAAACAGCTCGATGCTCACTAATACTTTGTCTGCCCGCCTGCAGCAGCAAGTCCTCATTTCTATTTTTTTTTTTTCATGGAGCTACCCTTGGTAACCTTCTTCTATTGTGGGCCTTCTTCCATGATTTCTGTTTCTCTTTCTCTCTCTTTGTCCCTAGTTCTTTCTTTCTTCTGTTTTCCTGCATGAATTCTTTCATTTTTCTCGCTTTTCTTTTTTCTTTACTCCTCTCTTTTTGTTTCTTCCTTTCATTTTCCCTTCATTGCTTCGTTCCTCAAATATTGGCCCCCTTTATTCATTGCAACCTTCCTTCACAACGTTTTGGTACCTCTCCCTTCTATTTTCCCCTTTTGTCCTGCAACCGACTATACCATTGCTGCTGACTTTTCTTTTCTTTTTATTTTCCCACCAGATTCACTCAACTTACTAAGCCTGTTTTGCGTGGCCGCGATACAGTACAACGTCCCATTTCTGTTGGTGCATTTATCCACTCTTTTCATTTGCCCCCCCACCCCCCTCCCTCTCTCCCAAGCAGCCGAATTCGTTGCATTTCAGCCAAGTCCTGTCCTTTGCCGTGGCTAAACACAGGCAGCATTAATAATTAAAGAAGGCATCTTTGCTGTCTCGTAAAATAAAAATAAACACGCCCGAAAACTTTCTCCGGATCGAGTTCATGTTTCTGAGATCTCGATGAAACGGTGTCAACAAGAATTACTTTCAGCTTTGTTTGTTTGCTTAACAGGCTACGGGTTCTGTTTTATTGCCTCAATTCTCACTGTTCGTAGAGGCGGAGCATCTGGTTTCTTCGCCAAGAGAATTTTATACAAGCTCTGAAACGTAGTCGGGATGAAAAAATCATTGAAAGCGCGTTGTGCTCAGACTCGGAAAAAAATGCACTCCTGGAGTGTTTCCTTTGGTACGTTCAAGTCACAGACACCATGTCTGTTTGTTTTCATTAGTTTTTTTTTTTATGGAGGGCTTGGTACAATGTAACTCTTTGGTTCTCGTTCTTTGTGGTTTCTTTAATGTATCTTCTTCTATATTGACGATGCTGACAATGTAGAACTTTCTGTTGCTGAGCATCACAAGGTTGTTCGCAGTTCACGACTGAAACAGTTCACATCTAAAGGTGAAAATATTTTACGCCTCTGGATCAAAGAGCACAAGGAATAAGAAACAGCCGAAGCGCGCACTGGGCCCGTAATAAATTTCGGAAACCGATAAACAGTCTTTGCCTTCCCAAAACTGTGAAGCTGAAATCTATTATAGCAAACTTTGCCATTAAATTTAGAAGAATATATTACTGAAACATTGCGCGAAATTTTGCTTTTATATTTGCTACTTGATGTGGCTTTAGTTTAGAGTTGAAAGCCGCGCAGAAGTCTCTGTTGTATTTTTTTTTTTCTAACATGCTGCATCTTTCCCCTTGCCTGTCTGACTTTTCATGTGACGTTATTAAAAAATATCACCGCAGAAAACAATCCACTGTGGTTAACCATAAAATTTACAGACCAGTCGAGACTTTTGTGACGTCACATGAACACGAGTGGCTAGGACAGAGCTTCGCTGGCCATATTATTAGGCTCCTACGCTACTGCCGCAGCTTGACATCCCGCGTATTTAATGCAGTCGTTTCCTGTCGCATTCCAAGCGGATAACGGTAATCAAATGACGATATTCTTGTTTCCCTTTCTTATTTTTTTTTCTTGTCACTCCCATGTACAACTGGTAGCTCGCCTTAAACGTCTGTCTCGTGTGATAAGGTAATTTGCGAAGCCTCAAGCAGGTTTGGTTTGCTTTTTGAGCGTCTGGATGCTTCACGACTGAAAGCTAAGTCTGTCTGGAAAAGAAGGCTTTTTCGTTTTTATATTTACGAATTTTGTTTACTCCCTTGTTACGACACACTGCACGGCAGTCCCCGCAGACGCCTGTCAAAAAAAAAAAAAAAAAAGAAAAAGAAAAAAAAAGGAAGGAAGGAAGGAAGGAAGGAAGGAAGGGGAAAGTTGGTGCAATATAGTGGAGTACAAGAACCGCTGCAAGCTGCTGAAAGAAGCAGCTGACCTTTTTATTTTTGAACAGCAGCTGATTTGACTGAAATATATGAGAATACGCTTTCACAGTTGACATAATGAAGAAACGTTGTTAGATGTTTTATTATTATTTTTTTTTTTACCGTGGAGGGTGGTCCTCATATTTCAGAAACTTTGCCCTAGCAGCGAGGTCCCTCATTCGACCGACAGGCAGAAAGACATACGCTCACACATACGTGCTGTGTAGCCTAGTGCAACGGACTCTCTAGTCCTGTATTAATTAAAAATTAAATGCAGGAAAGGTATCCCAATGTATTCACTCATATAAAGAAGCCTGTTTTGAAACTAACAGTCGCCGTAGACCCGAATGAATGCAACAACCAAGGTCTAAGGTGCATTATTTGAAACTGCTGCAGTGGATGTCACGGCTGTGGCGTAGCTGAAGATGAGAAATCAGTTGGTTTATCTGCCCCTACTGTCTCTGCACACAGATTGAGAGAGGCAGATTTTAAG
>NC_139345.1:41234433-41418245 GCF_055883805.1 Amblyomma maculatum | reverse complement strand
CCCGAATATGAACGGCTTTATCAGTTTTCTCCTCTGCAGCGAAACTGTGATTCTGTTAACCACTGCCGACACGTCGAAAGCAGCTGATGAACTTTCCAACAGCCGTCTTTGATATTCCTATTATTTTACTCTGGTCTATAATACAGCAATCGGGAACGAACTAGCAGATAACGTGCGCACACGTGGAAACTTTATCGTCCGCAAAAACGCCTTTTCTTTTTATTCCAACACGAAGCCACAAACATCAGCCACCATCATGGCATGTGGGGAATTTGATTACCCGCAGGCCGCATTCCTTGACGGTAGACATTCAAAGCAGGCAAAGCGGCATCAACTCGTCCTCTATGCAAGTTTCATCAGCCCCTTGCCACCATTCCATGCGTCGTCCCGACGCAAGTATCCTACGAAATGGTCACAGCTCCTATTAGGGGCGAAGCTGTTCCCCCTTCTATATACGGCCAGCATTCCAGCGAGATTCCTCCGTTCTCCACTCATCTGTATTCTAGCAGCGGCATCAGGGACGAAGCAAGGATGAGGAAGGAGTGCGGGGAAGAGAGACTGCTGGCCTCTCTTGCCTTCGCGATCTTCCTGGTCTTCAATGGCGAACGTCAGCTTGAATGCTTGACTACTGCCAACACCGCTAAGATCAAGGCGTCGCGGTTGGCGTCCACACTTGGAGAACTTCCATCAAGGGAGGGAGTCCTGTGCCCCAGATTCCCTCCATTGACGGAAGAAGAGGAGTTAAGGTGGGCTTCTTCTTAGCGGGAGAGCACTATAATACACAAAACACAGGCAGTCAGTGGTGATGTGCCCGCAGAGCCCGCCAACGGAAAATAATTCGTCTGTGTGGAGTAATAAAAAATACCAAACCACGAACACTTCGGATAGGACGACTGTCTTCACCGTGCACCTTTTGCGTCCATACGCACCATTGTTTTCTGCACGCGCTGCCTGACCTTTATGGGGGGGGGGGGGGGGGGGCGGGGGGGGGGGGGGGGGCTTCTGCGCCTAATGACGGGCATAAATTTATTCAGTCTACGCGCGCTCCTTCGTATCACCGCAGCCCTAGCACAAGGGCCTAAACGGCCGGCACTATCGTTTCCTTGTCCATAATTATTTTGCTTTATTTCATTCGCTAAGGTAAGTTTGCTCCCTCCGGGGAGAAATTGCATGAAACGTTGCTCCTACGTACAATTTCTGAGAATTGAGACGCAATTCTTATAATACTAATTAATATCCAGTTACAATCGAATTAAACAAGGAACCATCGAAGTGGGAACCGCACTTGTTCTCTTGCATCAAGTGTGCGTGTGAAGGCGCACATGCGCGTGCGAGTGACCGGCAATATCTATTTTTTTAGTTACTGCGCATAATACACAGAATTTGAATGCACGGCAAATGGAGAAAAAAAAATTGGCGGAGGGTTTAGCTTGTGGCGGAAAACGAATCGAGCGTTAGCTTGGTTAGCAGTTGTTTTGCGTTGTTTATCTTGACCTCCCATAGTTTTGATATATGCAATTGGCTTACCTCAGCCGATACATCACATGGGGTATGCTGTCCAGTAAGACACTTAGCGGGGCAGGTTGGTGCATAGCTGTAAAAAATTTAAGCCCAACAGAGACAACACGAAGACAAGATAGGAGAGGACTTGCGCTACTTGCAACACTTTATTGGCGTTAACGAACAGCAGTATATATAGCACTGGTATATATAGCACTCTCCACAGCTGTCTTTACATCCTGTCACAAACCTCCGCCTTTACGGCAAACAGAGGCGCGGGATCCCCTTTACGGTTACTCGTCGCTCCTCTATGAGGTTTGCGAACACATTTAAGAGCTAGGCCGGTCAACCCGTGAAGTACATGTGTCGGTGTGTGATTGAGGAATAAGTTCAAATAGGTCACTTTCTTTTACAAACAATTGAATGTTTATAAATAGTAGTCCAAATTACACTGCATAATAAGAGAGTAAAATAAAAAAATAAAACGCCACGACGAGATATTGATAAAAGACGACTAATTAATTGACAAGAGGAAAAAAGTACCGACAATGAACCAAACGCTGTTATAAAAAGAAGACTATAAAGATAACAAAGCAAGTATTATAGATATATTAAGTATGGGCAAAAGTCACATAGAAAGCACAGCGAAAAATGTTACTAAGTCAGGTAAAGGTTAACAAAAGCGAAAATGATGTTCGATTGAACAACAGTCTGTAGCGATATGGAATTCTCACGGCTTTCTTGCTACTTGAGGCGTCGAAGGCTGGGCTGTTCGCTAGCGGAGGCCGTACAGATGAGGAGAACGATGCGTCGATCGCGGGCCCGGTTAAACACAAGATTTCCCAGAGCGGCCGCGAGAGAGGCCCGGAAGACTGAATCTTCCCAGAGCGCACTGGCGCGGGCGTTCTGCGGTCTGTTGTTTTACACACTTGACTTGTGCGCAGCGCTCACGTCAAGGACGCGCGGTCGCTGCCCCTACCGGCGTTTTCAATCCTGCTCAGAGAAGCGGCGGGGTCCCGTGAGTTTCGCTCTGTATCTGAGGTAGAAGCCCCAGCAACTTGCGACACGTCTCCTTCGTGCCACTCAGCAATGAGTAATTTCTTGCTCTATGTTCGGACCATCCTAGAGAGCAATGAATCAGCGGCGGATCTTTGGAGCAAGCAGTAAAACTATTATTTTTATTTTTGGTTCTTGTGTAAAATCAAGAATATCGTGTTTGCCTTCTCGTGGCGGAGGGACTTGCGAAACTCGATGAAGTCGTGAGCTCTGCTGTGTAGGGCCACCCAAGATAGACAGCTCACGGCAGAGAGTTCTGACAAAATGTGATTCACTGGAGAAGGTAATGGCAACCCGCTCCAGTATTTCCTGCCAAGAAAACCTTATGGCCAGTCACAATACCATTAATGATATGGCGCCGAAAGATGAGCCCCCCAGGTTGGAAGGCGTCCCACATGTTATTGGGGATGAACAAAGGGCGATTCTTAGTAACTCCAGGACGAATGAAGCGGCTGGGCTAAAGCTAAAAGGACGCTCAGTTGTGGATGTGTCGGGAAGCGACCGGAAAGTCCGATGTTGCAAGGAGATATATCACATAGCAACATGGAATGTAAGATCTATGACACAAGGTAAACTCGATGTCGTCAAGCGAGAAATGGACAGATTGAACATTGATATCTTGGGTATCAGCAAGCTCAAGTGGACCGGAATGGGAGATTAACAAAACTTGAAGTTGGGCTAGATGGTGCATTGTAAATTGACTGAAAATAAAGCGCACGGGAAGACACACACAAGAGAAGAAGACACAGGACACGCGCTAACTCACATCTGGTTTATTGCAGCAATAACAGCAAATATATCCTGAAAAGGGGTCATGCGCCGTACATAACAATCACATAAAGATAGGAAAAAAATATAAGGAATATTACAAAACATTATCAAGGAACATCACAAAACCCGATCAAGAAAACTGATCTCTGCCTTCCAGAGCCGCACCGACGTATCGCTGACACATCTATCTCCCCTTTTCCCGATATGGAATGCCTCCAAAAGCTCACGCGCGGTCTTATCACGGCCTCTGCCCAGAATATAAATGTCAGCCAGTCGCGGCTGGCACGCAGTGCAGTTCGCGCAATGCGCTGCCAAATTTGACCCTCCACTCCTTAAAGCCCGCAAATGATCCCCTGCTCGATCATTAATACAGCGCCCGGTCTGGCCAATGTAGGCCTTCCCACAGGTCAGCGGGATCTCATAAACGACCCCCACGCAGCAGTCGACAAACCGCTTAGCATGTTTTTTCTCACAACCGCTCGGTTTTCCAGCACGCGAAATGCGTGAGCAAAGCTCCGCCATCTTCTTCGGAGCGGAGAACACCACCGGCACGCCATGTCTGTTCGCCACTTTCTTCACGTGGTGCGCAACCTTATGCATATACGGTACCACAACAGGTTTAGCCGTATTTCTCACCGGAGCAGTTTTCTTTCCAAACATGGCTCGCTTGGTTTTCCGGAACAGGGCTTCCGTCACTGACATAATGACCGCGCAGGGGTACCCAGCAGACAGCAACCGCTGTATTTGCCTATTAAAACTCGACTGCACAGCATGCGGGCACAACTTCGTGAGGGCAGACCCTAAGCATTGGCTAGCGATAGCTCTTTTAACAGTTTTAGAATGTGCCGAAGAGTAGGGCAAAAGTTGTTTCTGTGCCCGCGGAGCGTACAACCAACAAACATGATCATTCCCTAAAGTAACGTTAATATCTAAAAACTGCAATGAACCCTGTGAAGGAAGCTCATTGGTGAAAACCAGACATCTCCCATTCTGCCGAAAGTTGTCCAAAATCCCACCCACCGCGTCAGTGTACGTCGAGTTTGGTAGCTTGTTAAGAACAATCAGAAAATCATCCACGTACCGAAATACCTTTAGAACACCTTTCCCATTAAAGCTCTGCTCAAGGGCGCGGTCAACCAAGCGGAAAACCAAGCGAGCCATGTTTGGAAAGAAAACTGCTCCGGTGAGAAATACGGCTAAACCTGTTGTGGTACCGTATATGCATAAGGTTGCGCACCACGTGAAGAAAGTGGCGAACAGACATGGCGTGCCGGTGGTGTTCTCCGCTCCGAAGAAGATGGCGGAGCTTTGCTCACGCATTTCGCGTGCTGGAAAACCGAGCGGTTGTGAGAAAAAACATGCTAAGCGGTTTGTCGACTGCTGCATGGGGGTCGTTTATGAGATCCCGCTGACCTGTGGGAAGGCCTACATTGGCCAGACCGGGCGCTGTATTAATGATCGAGCAGGGGATCATTTGCGGGCTTTAAGGAGTGGAGGGTCAAATTTGGCAGCGCATTGCGCGAACTGCACTGCGTGCCAGCCGCGACTGGCTGACATTAAGATTCTGGGCAGAGGCCGTGATAAGACCGCGCTTGAGCTTTTGGAGGCATTCCATATCGGGAAAAGAGGAGATAGGTGTGTCAGCGATACGTCGGTGCGGCTCTGGAAGGCAGAGATCAGTTTTCTTGATCGGGTTTTGTGATGTTCCTTGATAATGTTTTGTAATATTCCTTATATTTTTTTCCTATCTTTATGTGATTGTTATGTACTGCGCATGACCCCTTTTCAGCATATATTTGCTGTTATTGCTGCAATAAACCAGATGTGAGTTAGCGCGTGTCCTGTGTCTTCTTCTCTTGTGTGTGTCTTCCCGTGCGCTTTATTTTCAGTCAATTTCGGAATGGGAGAATTTAACTCCGGCGACCATTATGTCTTTTATTGTGGGCACGAATCCAAGAGAAGGAATGGGGTCGCTCTCATAGTAAACAGAAGAATGGGCAAAGCAGTTCTAAGGTACAACCCCAAAAACGACCGAATGATTTCACTTCGGATCCAAGGTGACCCTTTCAACATAACAGTTATCCAAGTCTATGCACCGACCACTACTGCTGAAGAAGCTGACGTTGAGAGATTTTATGCGGACCTACAATGCCTTTTAGACCGCACCCCATCCTCAGACGTCGTTTTTCTCATAGGATACTGGAATGCTAAAGTCGGGAGTGAAGAAATATCCGGAATTATAGGCAAGTTCGGTCTTGGCGAGCCAAATGAAGCTGGGCAGAGGCTAGTAGAGTTTTGTCAAGAAAACAACCTGACCATAGCGAATACTCATATTCAACAGCACAAGAGGCGCCTGTACACATGGACTTCACCGGACGGTCTGTACAGGAATCAGATCGATTATATTCTTTGCCGGCAGAGATGGAGAAGCGCTATACAAGCAGTGAAAACAAGGCCTGGGGCCGATTGTGGCACCGATCATCAGCTTCTTGTTGCCAAAATTAAGCTTCGATTAAGGAAAACGCAGAAAACTAGAAGGCCTTTCAGGTATGATCTGGATCAAATTTCATTAGAATATGCTGTGGAAGTGAGGAATCGATTTCAAGAATTAGATCTAGAAGACAGAGAGCCCGAAGAGATGTGAACTGATGTTCGTGATATAATACAAGAAGTTGCTACTAAGGTAGTTCCAAAGCAAAAGAAACGCAAGAAAGCAAACTGGTTATCTGAAGAGGCTTTGCAAATAGCTGAGGAAAGGAGGATGGCAAAAGTTATGGAAGAAAGAGAAAGATACAAGATTCTCAATGCGGATTCTCAGGAAATAGCAAGGAGAGATAAGAATGCCTTCCTGAACATACAGTGCCAAGCAGTTGAGGACAACAGTCAATTAAGGAACACAAGAGCTCTGTATAAGACAATCAAAGATATCAAAGGAAGCTTCTCTGCTAAGCTGGGCGTGATAAAGGACAAACGAGTCAAGCACCTCACTGAAGCCTCAGAGATGAAGAAGAGGTGGCAGGAATACACAGAAGAACTGTACAAGAAGAACCCGAATGTGCAAACCCAACATAAGACGGTTGTGATTACTGATCTCGAGCCGGGCATCCTGAAGAGTGAAGTTGAATGGGCCTTAGCCAGCCTTGCTAAGGACAAAGCTAGCGGAATTGATGGCATTCCAGCTGAGTTGCTTCAAAACCTCAACCATGACGCTGTTAACATTCTGCATACATTATGTCAGAAGATTTGAACAACCCTGCAGTGGCCACAGGATTGGAGGAGGTCAGTTTACATCCCTATTCCAAGGAAAGGCAGGGCCAAAGATTGTTCCAACTACCGCACGATCGCGCTTATTTCGCATGCTAGCAAGGTGATGTTGAAAATCCTCCAAGGTACGCTGCAGCAGTATGTGGATCGGGAGATTCTGGACGTGCCAGCTGGGTTTCACAAGGGCAGAGGAACTAGAGACCAAATTGCTAACCTTCGCTGGATCATGAAAAAGCAAGAGAGTTCCAGAAACCCATCTACTTCTGCTTTATTGATTATGCGAAAGCGTTTGACTGCGTAGATCACAGCAGATTGTGGCAAGCTCTCGAAGAGATGGGAGTTCCAATTCACCTCATTTGTCTCCTCAGGAACCTGTATGAAGGGCAAGAGGCCACAGTCAGAACTGGGCATGGTCTTACTGATTGGTTTCCGATCGAGAAAGGAGTGAGGCAAGGCTGCATACTGTCGCCCTGCCTATTTAACCTATATGCAGAGTGCATCATGAGGAAGGCCGGTCTGGACAAGTCTTCAGCTGGAGTGAAGATTGCTGGAAAACGTATCAACAACCTTAGATATGCGGATGATACCACTTTAATGGCAGAAAGTGAAGTGGAACTCAAGAGACTTCTGATGTGCGTACAAGAAGATAGTGAGAAGTTTGGGCTTAAACTGAACATTAAAAAGACAAGATCACGGCGTCTTGCCCTATCAAGTCCTGGAGCATCAATGGACAAGAAGTGGAAGCTGTGACAGATTTCCTGTTCTTGGGCTCCAAGATTACCTCGGAAGAGACTGCAGCCATGAAATTAGGAGACGCCTGCTTCTGGGAAAGAGAGCAATGGTTAGTCTTGACCCCCTAGTAAGGAGCAGAGACATTAGTCTGCCAACCAAGATCCGTATAACTCGTGCTATGGTATTTCCAGTTTTGATGTATGGATGCGAGAGTTGGACTGTGAAAAGGCTGACCGACGAAGAATTGACGCGTTTGAATTGTGGTGCTGGCGAAGACTCTTGAGAGTTGCTTGGACTGCCAGAAGATCAAATCAGTCGATATTGTCGACCATAAACCCTGACTGCTCATTGGAGGGTCAAATTCTTAAGGTAAAGCTCAGCTACTTTGGTCATCTGATGAGAAGAGAGGAGTCGCTGGAGAAAGATTTGATGTTGGGAAAAGTTGAGGGTCGCCGGAGAAGGGGTAAGCAGCGAACGCGATGGTTAGACGGCGTCCTCGAGACACTGCAGATGAAGTTATGTGATGTTAGGAAGATAGTGAGAGACCGGAAAGCGTGGCGTGACATGGTCCATAGGGTCGCGAAGAGTCGGACACGACTGAACGATTTAACTGAACTGCTTTGACCAATTCCCCTCACGCGAGCCACCAACATTCTTAAACTATGTATGTGGTGAGACCAACAAACAGCAGCTGTGATAGATCATTTTGACTTTTTTTTTTCAGTATTCTAGGATGACTAGTCGCTTCAGCCGCACGCTAACTGCAATATATGATGAGCAGAAATTCACAGCTTTCTCATGCAACGATTCACACAACGCAGTTGTGTCCTCTACTAGGCAAATGCTGATCTCATCAGCCTCAAGCGGAGTTTTAGATGTGGCTGGTCGCGCCAGTTTACTTTTTATTGCAAGCTAGAACGTTAAGTGCCAAGAAGCATCGGAATGTCGAGTTTTTCGCCATACTGAACCACCTTTTCTTAAAAAACAACAACAACAACTTCGAGTTTAAAATTAGAGGCTAATTACACCAAGGCCTACATCTGTCTTTGGGAAAGTACATCTAATAAACGCAAAATAAATGCAAAAAAAAAAAAAGAAATATGAACTTTCCCAATTAGTATGCGCAGTCTTGGGAGAAAGTCTTCTGTCGTACGAGATGCTTTTGAGCCGTACAGTTGAGCCCTCATTGCTTTCTTAAAAATCCAAGAACACTCAAAAACTGTCACAGAGTAGTCCGTAAAGCTAGTCCATAAGACATTCATGCGCTGCCTTGCGGGAACTAATATAAAGAAAAAGTTAGGCCTCATAACATCCAAAAATATAGAGTGATCAATAGATTGTTCCACTTTTTTATTTTAAAGCACCTCCTAAACCGTTTCTGTTACTGAACCTTGTTTCGAAAAGCAGTGACTTCGCTACGGCAAGAATTTGTCCCCAATTTGTTGGAAGCTGTCGGAAGCCGCTGGGCTTACATTCTACCTCAGAGTGGCGGGCTGGCAGAACTACTCTAAATCTTCTCTGGGGCATCCGAAGCATCCGATGCGGCGACAGTGGCAAATTTTTCTTGGTTCATTTTCTTTTCCTTCCTAAAGCACACTCGATGACTTCAAATAAACTCTACAGATCTAGGCTTTTGTGTTGGGAGCTTATTAAAGAAACTTATGTCAAGACCATTCCATTGGAGTCTCAGTACACGGCCTTAAATAGAAAACCTACCTCGTAATGGAACAAACGGGCAAACGAATAATAACGGCGCTTTCTGTTTACTCTTATATTACGCAAACTTCCGGCGACCCTCAAATGTTCCAGATTGCAGAAATGTTTAGCCTTCCTTCTGTGTTTTGCCTGCAACCTAATTATTTTATTATTCAGGTCTGTACTACTATTTCGTTCTATTTCTTTGCATTTTTTAAAGCGAACAGGCTAGTACATGAAGGTGAAGATCTCGTTTTATCGCTATAGCAAAAAATCACAGACATGGCGCTGGCAGCAGGTAGATGGCAGCTGACATGGGCGAGCATTGATTCTTCGAAGGTTGGTTCGGCTTAATGAGATCCCATGATATCATAAAGTTGGGAGGAGCTACCAATTCGCGTTGCTCATCTGGCGGCAGAGGGTGGGATAAGAATCAACTTTCCATTGATCTTGGATGCCGAGTAAGGCCCTCCTGAAGGCCACGCAGGCATGCACGTTCACATACGGATTGGTTAAGGAGGGGCTTTAGATGTCCGGTAGTCGCCTACGCTATCGCCTCACACCCACTAAAGGCGGAGTTTAAGTGTCCCCTGTAGTGTTTAGAGCGTTAGCTCTACTGCGTTAATTTGGAAACTTCGCGTTATTGCACGTTATTGCTGCTCCTAGTACCTCATGCGTCCCGCAGATGCCGCCATGTACTGGTGCGCCGTAGAGTATATAACTCTAGTGCGCAGTAGTGCACCGCAGAGTTACTATAGTGCGCCGCATGGTGTTTCACCTCGCGCTCTGTAGCAAACACCGTCGTCTTCATCGTCGTGGCTAAGCAACAGATCAATATCCTTTCGCCACAGCCGATCAAGCCTCAATTAAAACTGCAACACACCCTCGCACTGTGCAGTAAACATCGCCGTCTTCAATTTTCAAGTGCAAAACACTAGGTAAATACGCCATGCACATACGTCATCTCGCTAAAGGCAGAGTCCGCAGCCGTTCTAGACGGACTGCCGCACGATCGAACTAGCCGCTTTCCGAGAAGCTTACCAAGTGCGAAAGCGAGCCAAGGTCGAAGCGGCAGCAGCGACTGCGTCTACGACCGATGACCAAAGCTCGTGAAATTTGGTTCAAGGATAGTTGAACCTCTTTTATTTGCCTGAATTTTTCGGCTTGCTGCAAGGCTCTGGGTGTCAGGTTGGTTCCTGGTACTATAGCCCTCACACTAGGTTTCTGGTACCTTTCAATAACACAACTGTTACTTTCATTTTATTTACAACCTTGTTAGTGTGCTTACACTTGTATAGTTCCTAGTAGAATTAAGAATTACTGCGACTTCATTTTCTGAGCGCAGGGTACATAACGCATGTACACTCAGCGGGATGTGTCCGAACGCAGCTGAGCAATACTGCGATTATATGGCCAGTTCGTCGCAGCCACCAGCGTGTAGGGCTTCGTGTGATCATGGTGAAGTGTTTACAGATAACTTGACACACACACACACACACACACACACACACACACACACACACACACACACACACACACACACACACACACACACACACACACACACACACACACACACACACACACACACACACACACACACACACACACACACACACACACACACACACACACACACACACACACACACACACACACACACACACACACACACACACACACACACACACACACACACACACACACACACACACACACACACACACACACACACACACACACACACACACACACACACACACACACACACCTTACAAGGGGAAAAATTAGACAGCCATCGTCACAAATTAAATTCCGGTATCGCATTCGCGTGACATGCTTGTGTAGTGTTTGCGACTCTTCGTAATGCTGTCTTTAATAGACTTTCTTCAGAATTATGCCTTATGCCAACATTTATTTCCTACTCATCCCACAACATAGCGTCTAAAATTAGGCCTAAGAAAATAAATTTCTTCTTTGTTTCTCTTGGTTTTTTAGACGGCTGGCTCGTTTGGTTCATGGGACTGTATCTTGACACTCAGCACTATTTATAGGACAATGTACACCCACGCATCCACACACCTCCACAAGCACATGCGCCCGTGCCCACGGGCACGGACATGCGCAGGCACAGCTAGCCGTAGGTAGCCGAAAGTCTAGACCTCCCACTAATTGCAGGGACGTCCTGCAACTCTTTTTCTAAGAAAAACGTTCTGTTCCTGACATCCCCCAACGTCAATGTCCTGTCAATCGCGCTTAGTGCCAAGATACGTTCTCCCTCTCTCTCCCTCTTATGTCCAGGGGTACAGAGCCAGCGCTACCAGATAAAAACAGCGAACAGAGGAAAACGTTCGGAGCTAATAAAGCCATATGTCGACGTTGGCTTCTGTATTTGGCAGCGAAGTGCAAATACTACCGGGTGCTCAAGGCGTGAGATGTGCGAACACGAAAAGCCATTCAGCAACCACGAAGGAGGTTGGGCGGCCTCAATAGGCTGGATCATTGATGAAATCTCGAACTCAGTATCATTTGCGGTTTTCCTTTCCCCGTAGAAAAGGACGCCGTGACGCTCACATCGTGTAATCGCTAGGTGCTCGGTTTCGGATTTATTATTTTTGCGAACCTGAGAAAAACTGTTGAACTACCGCGTTTTACGAAGCAGATTTTAGGCTCTTTGTTGTTATTTAGGCCCTCATTTTGCTTTATTTTCATTCAAGCTGTCATCACGTTAGTTATTTACAATTTCGAAATCTATTTTATAATTGCTGCCCCATGGGAAACCGTACTAAAGATTTGACAGCTAAAAGTGCTATACTGTGCGAATCGGGCGGAATAAACCAAGAATTGTGTTTTGCATAAAATGTTGCCGTTGCTGTATGCCTTGATATTTTGCGAAAGACAACAAAGACATTAATAAACAGCTTGCAACTTAAGTTTTATGATCAGAAAGGCAATTATATAGGCTCTGAATACTTAGGTACAAACACTACACGATGCTAAATGGGATTTAATGTCTCAAAGTTGCCCCGCTTTGATGGACGCCGCATTAGGGGACTCCAGAAGAATTTTGACCACCTGCTGTTCTTCAAAGCGTGGTGGCATCACACAGTGCGCTGGAGACCCGCGACACCTCTTCGTCGAAACGCGACCACAGCGACCAGACTCAGAACATCTACATTGTCGTCTTTGGACATGTACGCCGTCTTAACCGAGCTTATGAGTGGTTTTGCGCAGCAGTGCCCGAAAATATCACTTCTACGTATTCTAATGACATAATATTACAATCGTTTCATAAGTGGCTAAATGAGAAAACATACATGGCACGGCTATAATTACCTATCACGAAAACAATTTATTTATTTATTTATTTATTTATTTATTTATTTATTTATTTATTTATTTATTTATTTATTTATTTATTTATTTATTTATTTATTTATTTATTTATTTATTTATTTATATATTTATTTATTTATTTATTTATTTATTTATTTATTTATTTATTTATTTATTTATTTATTTATTTATTTATTTATTTATTTATTTATTTATTTATTTATTTATTTATTTATTGATACCTAAAAGGCCCCATTTAAGAGGTATTACATAAGGGAGTGGTTGACGGGTACATGAATCATTCGATCAAGTCATTCCAGTCCCGTGGGGTGCGAACAAAAAAAAGATGACATGCGCAGATGTCCGGGCAGGTGGAGGCTAAACGGTCTTTTCATTGTGCGTGCGGCTGGATGTATGGTGGCGTCTTTGAAATTCTTTGAAATTGGCTCATTTAACCCCATTAAGCTGCCAAATAAAGTATTTTGAGGTTTCTCAGTATTTTGGGTACGATAAGAAGCCCAAAAATGGCCTAGAGAATACTCTTGTTAGGACAACTACTAGGGAAAGCATGTGAGGAAAATGGAAGATAAGCGGTCATGAAGCATACTCAGCTTACAACCTCAAGTTAAAGACGAATACGCGTATATTTCGAAGAGTTAGAGCTTTTATGAGCGTGACTTAGCCCAGGTACCTACGGCACAAAAAGAAACAGAGACACGACCGCCATTCTATAGATCTCCGGTAAGAACAAATTTGATGCAAGCAGATTTCGGGGCATGTAGTTATTGTTAACTGCGAGTGACTAGTTCGCTCTAATTTGGAAATGTGCGTAAAGTGACTGTGCAGTGCGAGAAAGCAGGAAGGAACGCTGACTTGCTCAAAGTTCGCCCGTGACTAATAAACTCCCTTTGCTGCATAACTTCGTAATGTGCACAAGTTGAAATAACACTTTGAATAACTGCGCCGGAAGTCCTTCTGAAGATTTATTGCCCGAAACAGAGCATGAAAAATAGCAAAGTGAAACATTTGACAGACTGTCGTTGACGCTTCTTCGAGTGTGCACCGAAGTTTTGCCGACTTGGGTTTAGCTGACCATGGCAGTGAATAAATCTATCAGAGCGGCATACACGAGACAGTCCATATGAATAGCGCTGAAGGCTGAAGACAGGACCCGGCGCGCTTTCCCGGTTTGCTGGTTTTTTTTTTTTTTTTTTTTTTTTTTTTTTACGCTCGTGTATTTCAAGGCATGTTACATCTCTTTTAGGCAGCGTTAATTCTCCCCAGAGGGGATTCAGAGAATACAAAGACCCCCCCCCCCCTTCCAAAGCCCCGCTCTCATCAGGACTACCTCAAGACTTAATGAGGCGCCATCCTCGCCTGAAACAAGCTGGTCTTTGTCTCGTATCTCGCTTGCTATGGTATCACTGGAAGGTCTCCAACTCTACGACTTGATTTGTTTTTTCTGTGCCCAGATTGTTTTCGGCAACCCCTGCTCGATTCACGTCTGTGACATCGAGCATATAAGACAGGCTTTCCCTTTATAGCTGCTTCGTTACCATCTCCTGAATACAAATTTATTCCACGCCTTACATTTCAGTGTTTACTGCAAGTCCCATGCCAAGTTTTGACATTTTAGTAACTTGCCGCTGCAGGGCAAACCATGCGACACACTGGGAGCTGCTAAATGAAATAAAAGACTTCGGTTTTCTCAATGTCTTGCATACAGAAAGTACCTCTTGCTCGGTGCCATACAACTGAATAATGGCAAAGTACAGGTGAGCAGGAAGAAACTGAATGGCGTTACATTGTTTTGCGCTATGTTGTATTGTGTTTGACTTGAATTTTAATTGATTAAAATATAATGTATTTCATTCTATTCTGTTATATTGTATTGCACTTGATAGTAGTGATGGCTGGATAATCAATTTTAAGGCAAACTCTTTATTAGGAATTTAAAAAGGTTGAGAAGTGACAGCGGATTTATGGTTGAAATTCAGTAGCGATCGAAGGTACTGCGGGTTTATAGTGCTAATGGGGAAAAGCCGGCGCAATAGGCTTAGTCAGTTCAAAAGTTTCATGTAAGTTGTCACCGTCACTCTGTCGCCTCCTGTGCCTACCCGATAGATGACCATGGCGAAAGATGTAAGGCATTGGTTTGCTGTCTGCCGCCGAACTGCTGTATTGCCAGTTATTTCGGGCAGCGCATTTAGCTTATCATCACGTTTTTTGTTACCATATATCGTAAGTCAATATAATATTCATCTGTGCGCGCAGGGCACACAGTGTAAACGTTTAAAAAACTCAGTCACATATTCTGTCTACCGCAGAGCTCTAACTGTGTGTTTAAGACTATGTACTGGTGTGTGTAGGACGGGGTATAACGAGACAAAAATTAGTAAACGCATGTTATTTATTCTTATTGTTGTAAATCACAAAAATGCTGTGCAGGAGCCTTTCATTGGCATGTTGGCTAAGAGCTCAGCAAAATCAAAAATTCTTGCAAAAATAAGAAAACGAATAATCATTAATTATAAAGAAGCCCTGACCGTCGCACTTAACTTCGACGCCGAGGGCGATACGAAACATCTTGTCAATTACAAAAAATCACTCCTTGCACTAGGATCACTTTAAATGCAATCCATGGGCCCCTGCGCATTCTTTGCACATCCTGCATTGGATCCACACAAAACGAGGCGCTACGTGGCGCCACAGTTGTTTTTAGACTAGGCACTTCCAGTGATATTTTGCTTGCCGACCGTTTTGCAGGGCTTTTTCTTTTCGCTGGAACACTGCCACCAACAGTCTTCTCCCTAGATTTGCCGTCTTGTTTTCTGCCGACCGCACCTGACTCCTCGGCATCTATTGCTGCTTCGCCTTGTAAAGTGACGAGGACAAAACAGTGCTTGTCTCCGACTTCCTTTTTCCATAGCAGGCAGAAGAGGAAGACCTTGAAAGCTCGTTCAACTATTAGCTATCTTGTTCATTGCCTTCGTTAGAAGTAGGCAGTGAGTAGTTAGTGCGGAGGTTTTCTCGCTTTACTGCACGTCTGCTGTCCAGCTGTGCTTGACAAAGGCGCTTCATCGAGCCGAGGCTCATCGAGTGGAGCAAAAGAAAATGGCCACACACCACACTTCCTGCACCCATTGGTTATGTTGCTGATGTTCCCCGATAGTTTGAAGACTTTGTTTACCAGTCTACCAGAAAACATTCTGCAAGAGCAGAGACTGTACTTGCTTCTTCTGAGCGACTGTCATGTCTTGCCCCTCCCATAGGCTCTTACTGAGACAACTTTAGTGTCACAAAAAGTACAACCTAGGACGCTATATTGTTTTAACAGCTAGCCATTGAGACGCAGGAACAATAAAAATGCGTGCCTTTTTACTGTACATCGAAGTTTAGTTGCTGCACGGCTCAAAAAGAACAAAACTTCAGAATTGTTCACCTTTTTGGAGGAACAGTCACTCTACGAAAGTTGCTCCAGAATGTTTTTCAGAATTTGCCTATACAAACATTCCCGTGATTTTTAACATGCACTAAATGGACACCTTTACTATACGTTTTAGTCGTTTAACAAATCTGTTTAATCCAGAATGGTTTACACTAGATGTCGCTTCATTTTGTCTTGTGTCGAATTTTGCCACGCCCTACCTTATACGTTCCAGACAGATCGTATGTCCCATGAAGGAGTGAATAATTTAGGTATTTAATTAAAAAGGTGTGTGCCACTCAGTTACTCATTATGAAATTTTAACGAGCCTGCTGAAACGAGGACGGTAAATAAAAACACAAACAACAGCACTTGTTTTTCGACGCAGGTTTGAATTTGTAGCAAAATCAATGCTCAGTCTGGAAATCATCTGACCAAGACTAAAGCTGCTGGCCGTGCGCACTACCGACCAAGCACTTTTGTTTTTCTGCAGCATTCCTGATTGAGAAGTGACCTTGCCTGGAATAAATTGTGAACCGTCATTACTCTGCAGTCAGTTGACCGTACATCTATACTTTAATAAATGAACAACTCTTTCTGAGGGTCTGATATGTATTTGTGGCTAGAAGTTTCCGGAGGCTCACTAAATTCAAAGTCTGTATACCGCAGGTATACATATGTGTATACCTTACCTGGTATACAAGGTACACATAGACAAGGTGTGTGTACACAAATGCGTACACAACTGAAGCTACCTTACTTGTCAATCGTTCGCTGCTCAAAACATATTGCCCTTGTGTCTCGTTCTCTATTTACGTCAGTCAGGATAGCCACGTCTTGGCAGTCGTGCTGCAAATTAAATTTTCGGGGCTAAACTGCGCACTGCGAACCGTCGCTGATTTTTATATATGTCTTCTGTTCACGTACCTATACCGCGATGCCATGATGTGTGCAAGAAAATAAGGTGAAAGGGGGGGGGGGGGGGGCAGTGGCTGTGAACTTGGTCGATTAGCACCAAGTGCGCTGAAGTGCGTTCACTGCGACATCTTGAAATGTTGGTGTCTCCGAATACCAATGCGTCGAATAAGAGTTAAACATTTTTCTCAGTATACTGTTTTCTATCCGTTGTTAGGTTTCGGGCGTGTCTCCGCAACATTTTTTGGCATGATTATACCCGCATCAATGCGCATCGCAACCACCGTCAGCGGCCAAATATTTGCTTACTGACGGACCGTGCCTGTGTCTTATGAGGTCTATTGAGCCTGCGAAGAATGCACAGTATAGGGCTTGTACGATGACACAGATTTTGGTGCATAACTTTACGCCAAAGTGCGCCCACTGCACTGAGAGCTTTTTCGGCAATGGCAGTGAACTCGCACTAACATTTAGCGTAACTGCAAAGAGAGCAGTGACGTACAACGCAAGGTTAGCAAAGCGGCAGTGTCATTTCTTGATCAGCCGTGTTAGGTTTTCACTATCGTCTTTTATTGCTCAGGAAAGCTGCGCATAGCTCCAACTACAAGGAATTGATTCTAAGAGCTCACGAAATGTAAGCTCACAACGCCATACTACCCTTCCTCGAGTCTCGCGGAAAAGCACAGCATATAGCGCACCTGATTGTCACTCGTTAAGCGAGATAAGCTGGATGTCAAAAAAGGAGGCTTTTATAAGGCCAGCGATTTTGCTAGTACACGCGCACTGTGTCTTTGCTAGGCTATAGGTACAAGTTCCTTCTTCAAAATGAATAAAAGACTTCTAAAATGCTCGTGGTAGGTTTGTGTAAGCGGGTACACCAGGCAGGAAAACGTTCGTGGATGTACAACGCAGTGCGGTCTTAACCAATTCTTGTTCTGCCATAGTCTTCCCCAGAGTATTCATAAGGCTACAAACTAAAGCTCTTCAGCTTCCGGAGACTTCGCAATTGAAGTTAAGTTCGTCCTGGTCCGGGTTTAGTATTCGGGACAAGAGCCAGACCGAGGCAGTCACTCTACTAACTGAGCTAACCGCAAGAGCTAGCATGTGGCAGGGAGAGAGTGAATTGACTAAATCGGAGTAAAAAATGCGTTCAGAATGTGCAAGACCAGTCGGCATACTATACACAAAATACCGCTTTAGTCAGCCGTACGACAGTGACTGCGCGGATGGGCCAGCATTTGTGGCCAGTGCCACATTTGTATAACGAGCTTAATCCGATCACAGAAGGAAACTTAAGGGAACTCTGAAGATTCGCCGTTAATGGTATGATGCGACAGCGTTTCACACACACATACGATGTTTCTTAAATCAATTCACTTCCTTAACTTCAATCATTCAAGCAGTTTGACACTTTTGAACGCATTCTTCATGTTTTTTCAATTATTTCAGTTACCGAATTCATCATTTATACACTCTAAAATTTCTTAATTAGCGCATCCAGCATTCTCGTTAATAACTTCATTCATCCAAGCAGTTTGAAACCTTTAAACCTATTTTTCATGTTTATTTTTTTCAAATATTTCAATTGATAAATTGATAATTTAAACACTCTTAAATTCTCTTCAGTACCGTCTTCAAGCATTAACATTTCTTTATGAACATTTGACACCTATGAACAACTTTTTGAATTTTCAAATATTTAATTCAATCAAATGATCAATTACGAACTATAAGTTTAATTAACATCAATGAACATTGGCTTTTGATTCTGAGCATTTGACACCTTTAAACCCTTTTTCCTAATTTTTCATATTGTAATAATTAAAAATTAATTTAGTAATTACACATTCTAAACTTTTTAATTAGCGTCACCAAGCACTGGTCCTTCATTCTAAGCATTTTGACACCTTTGAACTCCATTTTTCATTTTTATATAGGGATCCATCACAAGCCATAGCGGGTAATGATGCCGATGGCTACCCACCACCTGATGTAATATTCCCTGTGCTAATGACACCCTGTGTGTGAAAAGATTTGATGGTAAAGCTGCACAGCTCTCCTTTTGTAGCCACAAGGCTGGTCTTAGGAGGATAATAATGAGTTATTACTCGATCGAAGTCAACATTTGGGTATTTACCTAAACACATAACCAGTTGCATTCGAACTTCGAGTCATTGATTCGCTATCTCCCTACTATGTGGTAGCCGTCCTGGTTAGCTTACTTAGCAGAGCGTCTGTCTCGGTGGTAGTCAAGGATCCTAACCCTGGAACAGGATGAATTTCCTTCGACTGAGAAGTTCCCGAGAAGTGTATAGTTTTCTTTTGCAGCCGTACGGCTACACTTTGGTGCATGCTGACGAACAGTTACTCCCGTATTAAAACACTTGTTTTGTAAGCGAAAATATGCGACCAACCGCAAGGAAAGCATACCGCCAACCTAACCTGACTTCTATTGATATTACCGTTATTTTTACCAACAGCGAGGAAAGCAAATACGCTTGATTTCTAACAAATATCAGCTTCATGACGAGAAAAATGAAGTCGAAGACAAGTACAAAGATTATGTTTGATCATCTCGACTTAGCGGGGCCAAATATACACCGACAAGCAACCCGAAAAACAGAGACTACCGCCGATGTTTGAGTTTGTGGTGTCTGACTTTATCGGTGCCTGTCAAACTCTTTCACACGACCATCAACCTTCTCTGTTTGTACTTCTTCAATAAAGTTCGCGTAATTCGGTCGTCAGGAGCGCGTCAGGCGTGCGTCAGTTCAAACTACTAAAACATTACTTTCAGTAGCACGCCTACGAACAGGACACAAACTCCTCAATACCGGCTTCAACTCAAACAAACTCGACCGGGTCTAAAAAAAGATTGGGGGGGGGGGGGGGGTGCAATTCAGGCTCCGGTTGCCTAGCATCATCGTTTTTTTACACTTGGCGCGCTCTGTGCACTCTCTACCTCACGCCGCCGCGGAAGCGCGGACGCGTAACCTCCGGGTGTGGGAGAGAAGCGCACCCAACCGAGAAGTGACTCGGGCGTCACGTGGTTGTCTCACGTGGCTGCCTTCGGCGGGGGAGGAAACGGAAGCGGAAGCGAGAGGAAGGATCGCCACGTCTCCCGCGCGTCCCCATCCACCTCTCCTTCATCCCCTTCCCTTCCCATATTCTACGATCTGGCGGAGGGAGGTTTCCTGCCCAGCCGCGTTCCAACAAGCCAACAATTCGGCGCAAACCGTAGGACCAGACGTTCGTCCGAGCCGCCCGGCGCCCTTAGCGCATGGTGGATAGTCACTGGGGATAGTTTGCAACAGAGGAGAAGCTTCGGCGGACAGACTGGCGTGTCGAACTACTCCTGCATCCCGGGCTTCGTCATGCGTGCGAGACAAAACGGAACTTCGAGCGTGGTTGCCGTGTGGAAACGACTAATGACTCCGTCAGCCACCGGTTCGGCAAGTGTCTCGTCCTGCACCTTACTGACTACCAAAACGAGGCAGCATTTGTTAACGCGTGAGTATGCTTCACTTATCAACGCGTCAATTTCGCCTCTTTGAGGTTAGTCTCGAATTGTACTGGCCACAAAGTTGGTCAAGCTTCGATCTGTCTGGGGAACATCATCGAGACACTGATAGGACACGATGAACGACAATGGAGGGAAAAAAGCATGTGTATTGTTCGACGCGTGACGCGGTGGGTGCTGTAGTTTATCACTTGTGAGAACTCCTGGCAAAACCAATTCTTCGCTCGAGATTCGTTACATACATTAATTAGCCTTGAATCAGCAGCCTTTAGCTGAAGTTTAGTTACAGCTGTGATGGTAGGACGTTTCGTGCGTTCACTTTTGAACGTTCATTCGTTGCCTCCCTCCTCCTTTTATCTTCCTTTGTTCTCATGCATAACTCTGCCTTTGCCGTGCAGCGAAGTGTTGCTTCTCAACATTGGTGCCAAACCCGTGTCGCGTTCTAGCCTATGCCGCTAGTTATTTCCCTGCAGTAATCCAACTCTGCGCAGAAGTCGCACCATTATGCTGCCGCCGAACACAAGCCTATGGACCCCGCAAATTGCAACCAAAGTGCATAACTTTCGTATCGGCCAGTAACCTCAGACCTTATACTTGTTGATGTGAAAGTTAGACTTTAGTTCATTCACGTGTGCTATAGAAATAAGGTGATAATTCGTTTACATCGTGCTTCTAGTTCAAAATCGCAAGAAGTGCGTCTCAGGGTATTTTGTCTCCGGAATCATGTGCTTCACGCATGCAGCTTCAGGCTGCAGCGCAGTACGTCTGTCGAAATAACAAAAAGCCACTGCCAGAACGCGTCATTCGTAGGTTTGCGGTCTTGCCTACTATTCAAAAGTGACAACCAAGTGGCTTGGTTGCTCCGTACCGGAGAGGGTTTGAACCTTGTTTGAGGCGGGAGGCAGTCTTTCCTTTTTTTTTGTCTTCCGCGCAAATGAAATGTCGTCGCCTGCTTTCAAGTTTCTTGAAAACAAAGGACATCTAAAACAGAAACAATACCTGTTGAAACGCCTTCTCAGCACCCATCATGCGACAGTGCACTTGGAATTTTTTTTCCTCTTAGTTTGATTGTAAGCCTGTCTTGTAACATGCAGCACTTCCTATATGATAATTTCCAATAGACTCCTACGCGCATGCCAAAGAGTTTAATCTAGTTTCGCACAAGAGCAGTTCCTGCAATATTTTGTTAACTGGCCAACTTTGACCGGCCCAGTTTACTCACGTGGCATGACGTCATGCATACGCGACGCATGATGTCACATTTTGTGGGACAATATTTCTACAGGGCGAAAAAGAGCAGTAATCCGGCACAAATGTTGCGTCACTTCATCTTGTGTTAGAATTGCAGTCGGTCCTTTTGAATATGGACATTTTAGTACCCGAAAAAAAAAACTGTCCACAAAGTGAATCTACCATATTAACAAGAGTCCTATTAATGGGGCACGGGTGTATACTGCCTCTCGTGTTTCACAAAAAGAAATGCCAGCAGCAACAGCAGCAGTGAAAAACAGCTCTCGCTGAATATACAGTTCTGCCAACCAAGGGTTGGCCTTGTTTTGTTTTGTTTTTTTTTTATTTCCTTTTGCTTTTCCTCGCTCCGTGGCCGGACAGAGGTGCTTTTTTATTTTTGCGTTTATATGGCCGGTGATCATGCCCCTGAATGTAGATGTTCTAGATACAGCATGGACATATTAAAGAAAGGATTGTGAATACTTCGGTTAGCTGAGACTATAGATCGCTTTCTCCTTTACGACCTGTAGTGTCCATCGTATAGAGTTCAAATTGGGTCACCAGATTCTGTTTATTTCCCAAGTTCTTAAGATATGATATCTTTGTTTTGTGAACATGATTTCTATATTATCGTTAGCCTCGGTCATGTGACCGGAAACGTCCAATATCAACAAAAAGTATGGTGGTTCTGGATCCCGAATTACAAAGGAAGGCTAAAGCCGCCTCATCGCTTATTCTAGGTCTAAACGATTCCGCCAAAGAGAGTTCGTCTGAATGTGAAAAAAAAAAATGTGCGCGCTTTCTTTTCCGCTTTTCTTCTCCAAGATGTTCCATCTGAAAGGTTCGAAAGGGCTCACCGAATAGGTCGCTTTGTTGAAGGCAAAACCCAACCTATTGTTGTTAAATTTTGTAGTTATAAGGTCAAGGACAACATCTTATCATGTGGTTTTATGCTCAAGGATACTAAGTTTGCTATGCGCGAAGACTTCACGCCTGCAATTAGAAAGGCACGTTTCAAGCTTTCACAATACGCTCGTGATCAGGCTTTTCCTTCGAAGTTACGATTCGATAAGCTTTTAGTAAATAAAAAGTGCTTTGTCTATGATTGTGAACATGACCGAGTTGTTGAGCTTAGGGAATGGCAAAAAGGGAGGCAACTGCCCGCTCAGCACCATGGCCATGATCTTTCATTCTACGCCTTCGGCATCATCAAATTTTGAATTGACAATTCTCATCGTGAATTGCAGGAGTATAAAAAATAAAACTGATGAATTTGCTGCCCATGTTTCCTCCGTTACGCCTCATGTTATAATTGGCACTGAATCGTGGCTGGATGTTTCCGTTCTGAGCCCGGAAGTTTTCCCAACTCGTTATAACGTGTATCATCGCGACCAACACTTGCATGATGGAGGGGTATTTCTACTTGTTGAGGAATGCTTTCGCTCTTCAGTAATAACAGCGCCCCTAGTTGGCTGCGAATCAGTGTGGTGCAACCTTCGCCTAAGCAATGGAAGGGACCTCGCTATTTGTTCCGTCTACCGTCCCCCTTCCGCTACCACCCCTGACGTTTTCAGGTCATTGTCTGATTTCTTGCTTAGCTTAAAAAATGACTTTCTGTTTGGCGGGGATTTCAATATGCCTGATTTCAAATGGGTTGACTACAAACCTCTTCGTACGAATCAATCTTCATTGTCCTTGGCTTTTTGTGAATTAATTACTACTAATGATCTATATCAGTACGTCACTGGGCCTACTCGGGAAACTCGGCACTCATCTTCAGTGTTAGAGTTACTTTTCTGTAACCGACCATCGGTAGTGCGCGGCACTGTTATCATACCAGGAATAAGTCATCACAGTTGTGTTGTTGCTAATGTTCGGCATTTTCCTTATTTAATCCCAAAGGTCTTCCTAGAAAAGTTTTTGTTTTTTGCCATTTTACCAGGGGCGATTATACATCAATGAATAACGAACTTGCCTCCTTCCTTCCCAATTTTATTACTCTGAGCCAGAGTTTGACTGCAGGTCACTCTCGGAGGGATTCAAAAATACATTGGGCAGCCTAATTTATAAATACATCCCAACAAAACTTCTTTCTGGTAAGCGGCGCCGCGACAAACCGTGGATCACGCGACAAATCAGACGGCTTGTCAGGAAAAAACATCGCCTTCTACAATCGTATAAAAAGAATCGATGCCCTGCTGTATTACAGTCAATACGGGCCCTTGGCAGTACACTAAAAACAGATATTAAAGCTCATAAGAATTACTTCTTTATTAATCTGAGTTCTAAACTGCATAGCAACCCCAAGGAATTGTGGACGTTTCTGAAACACGACGGACGCGAACCAGTCGGAATCCTAAACTTAGACGTCGATGGCGACCTTGTTACTAATGATGGTGATAAAGCTTGCCGCTTTAATGCATATGCTCAGAATGCCTTTGCGCCAGCGTACATCGGAGAACTTCCGAACACTCGCGAATCTGTTACCGAAACCAGGCCTGAATTGGTTTTTACTTACCAGGGTGTTTTAAAACTGCTTAGTAACATCAGGGCCGCCTCCGCCAGCGGCCCTGATAGTGTACTTACCTTTGTTTTAAAACCATTTGCGAATGAAATTGCTCATTATTTAGTCACCTTGTTCCAAACATCACTTAACTCGGCCTGTTTGCCAAATGATTGGAAAAATGCTAATGTTGTCCCAGTGCATAAAAGCGGTTCAAAAAACGTCTGCTGTTAATTACCGACCCATTTCTCTGACTAGCGTGTGTTGTAAAACATTGAAACATATTATTTACAGCGCAGCTATGAAACACCTTGACTCTCATGACTTCTTTACGCCAGTTCAGCATGGCTTTAGAATGGGTTTTTCCTGTACCGCCCAGTTACATGAGTTCAGCAATGATCTGTTTTCCTCTTTTCACCACGGATATCAAATTGTGTATTTCTGGATTTTAAAAAAGCATTTGATTCTGTGCCTCATGTGCTATTATTACATAAGTTACGTTGTGTTGGTCTGCATCACCATATCATCGACTGACTTCATTCATATATCCAGGACCGCATGCAGCCTGTTGTAATTGATGGTTTCACTCCGATTCCGTAAACGTCTCCTCAGGTGTGCCCCAGGGGTCTGTCCTTCGATCCCTTCTTTTTCTCGTTTTTATAAATGATAATGTTCTTGACCTCACCTGCCAAGTTCGGCTATATGCTGACGACTGTGCGCTTTACCATGTTGTGAAAAGTTCTTCTGACGCATTAAAACTTCAGTGAGACTTAAATTCTATCCAGTACTGGTGCTCAAAATAGCAAATGTCTATGAACATTTCAAAATGCAAACTTGTCTTGTTCACTCGTAAGCTTTCCCCTCTACAGACCTGTTACTCGTTAAGTAATGGTCCCCTGGAAAAAGTTTCTAAATATAAGTATATCGGCGTATATTTCACATCTAACCTTACGTGGACGAGACACGTTGAGCATATTGCATCGAAAGCCTGCAGAATGTTTAATTTTTTTAAAGCGTAATTTTAACAAAGTGCAGTCAAATGTCAAGCAGCTCCTGCATTTCACTTACATAAGGCCAATCCTTGAATATGCGTGCCCTGTATGGGATCCCCAGTTTATTTACTTATCTGACATGCTCGAACGTGTAGAAAATAATGCTGCCAGATTTGTGTCAAACAATTACAACTTTTCATCTAGTATCACGTCTGTTAAACATCATCTTGGTTGGGAATCTTTAGCTCACCGCAGAAAACATTTCAGATTGCAGATGTTGTATCGCATTTATTTTGGAAAGCTCAGCATTGATAAAGACCGGTACCTGCTACCACCTCACTTTTTATCTAGACGACTTGATCATCAGTGGAAGATTCGAGAAATAAAATGTCGGACAGATGTATATAAAACTTCGTTCTTTCCACTGACGATCAATGAGTGGAACGGACTGCTAGCTGGCATCACTGAGTGCTGCACGGAAAATTTATTTCAGGCTTTTGTATCAGATCTGTGACGTGGCGCGCAGTTCTATTGCGTGTTTTCTTCAGTCACTTTGTTTTTGAGTGTTTTCATCACTTTATTCGTCGCGCAGTTGCCCCCTTTAGATGCATGTCTTTCATTCTGTATTATCACTTGTGTCGTGTTATTTTCTTCATTTTATGTATTTTTATTGTACTACAGGCGTTTCTAGCAATGGTATTTGTCATCCCCCTCTTTGCAATAATGCCTTCGGACGCTGCAGAACTCTGTAATAAATAAATAAATAAATAAATAAGCTGGTTACTCTCTTAGGACTGAAAATGATCGCTAAATGTGTCTTACCGCCTGTTTAAATTTACGTGTTTCCTTATTGCTTTGCGTTACCACCACCATGAAACGGGCTGTCATTACCTACCACCTTTGTTTGTTTGTTTCTATTTTTTAGCGTTTAAAGCGGAGATAAGCGATATACATTTTTCCCCACTCATCCTATAGCAGAAAGGGTTTTTCTAAACTAGCTGGAAAAAGTATGCTCCCTTGACTGCCCAGCCTGCGATTGTGTCGTTTGATTCACTGGAGGGCGCATTTGGCACTTTTGGGTCTCAGAAGTATATAGAACTATATAACATGAGATAGTATATGAGTCTCCTAAGAACCGCATCAACTATCTTTATATAACCTGCTTGGCGTCAACACAGCAATGTACGTTACCCAGTCCTGTCGTCCCGATCGTGCTTCTTGGCTAGGCCAAGTCCAGATTTCTTGGGCACCACTCGTATTTCTGAACCAACTGTGAAATGATGCAGGGAACTGTTTGAACTTAGACAGTGAGCCTAACCTTAAACTGAGCAAGTAAAATCTTGGTTGAAAAATGCTTCCTTAGCTCGCACTGAGTGCTGAAGACCGCTTAAAAAAGGCAATGTGTGCTCTTTTCACTATATATGGCGAAACCTTGCACGGAGCTCGAGGGAGGATATTCGGGGATACATAGCTCATTGTTATGGTGCAATTGCGCGGTATGACAAAGAAATGCGTTCATAAACAACTGGCTGGAAAAAGCGGCTGTGCGGAATTCATGGGTATGGACTACAATAGAAAGCAAAGCTACGGAGTATAGACTATGAAATCTTTATCGTTCTTATGGGTTTGTCTGTTTGCGAAAAAAAATCAAATGCTCTTAGGTAGAAGGAATAACAGAGGGACAAGCACTTGTGTTAGCCCCTCTCTTGTCTTGTCTTCCTTCGCGTGTTTTATTCTTTAGAAACATGTACCAACCAGCCCGTATTCGCCCCTTCGTCGAATTTTATTAGTTTACTGATTTTGTGGTTCGCATTTCTGAATTTTTCCGAATAACACACACGATTTACTACGCGTAAGTCTCGGTGCATGCAGACTCGGATCAAGACAAGATTAGAGACTGACTTGTTTACTTTGCGAGTTTTTTTTTTCCGCAAGCAAATAACTTGGCAGACGCAAGAGTGCAGTGGCTCGATAGGGCGTTCAGTGAAAGGAGATTTTGTGAAAGGAACTTAGGCCTGCCCATGCAAAAGCGCCTGCAATGTTTCGAATGAACTAGTGGAGGTGCGGGTGGACGCTAAAACGGCTCAGCAATATCAAGAATACGTGTGAGCACGCTTCGCACGACAACTGGGCTCCGAGGATTCGCCGTACAATACGATGGTAAGAAAGAGCATGAGAGAACATAAAATCGTGTGCAAGACTGCAGTTTTTAGATTTTGTTAGTTACATACGTTCTTTAAATGCCAAAAAAGAAAGTCAAAGCTAATCCTGGGGGGAATATAGGTAACTACTGTTTTTTCTTCCTTTATTTTCGAAATCGACATGATACAGTTTAACGCCGCTGCAGTGGCACTGTTTACGCGGCAGCCTTAGGGCCTTCTTCTCTAGAAAATCAGTCGTCGGCGTTATTGACGTTGTCGATGTTGTCGATGTTGTCGATGTTGTCAGCGTTGAGAGCAACAAATCACAAGCGAGTGTCTGACAGGTGGGTACTTGGTAGGTGACAAGGCCGGATGCTCATTGGTCGGCGGGTAGTGCGACTTCACGAGATCACATAAAATGACTGAGTTGGCAATAGCTACCAACTCAGATAGCTCCTTTGAGATGGGTATTGATCCTGTCGGGGCCCTTGGATGCCAACTCAAGGATGCTAATTCCAGGCCGTGGAGGCACGTTTGTGCGGCTTGGTTAAAGCGGAGCCTTAGATGAGAGGGGCCTTCCCCATCGTTGTATCGTAAGACTGAAGACAGCAAAGCGGCAAGCGACTTCGCTCTAGCTGTTTTGTATTTTCTTCATCGTTCTCTATCTCGCATTCGCGCGCACAACAGTTTGTCTTTATTAAATCCATAATGTGGTATCTTGAATCTGTATGCCAATGAGCATGTGTGAGATAATAGAGCGCAGACATTAAATGATCGGTGACTAAACAGCTAGCATAGTGCATTAATGGCAGCGAGGATCCGCATTTTAGCCTCATACGGGAGCCACTAACGGTGTCCCATCATACCCTGAAATGCGGACCTTAAGTGCCCCACAGATCTTTCCCGTTGTTGGAAGGGCTTCCTTCCACAAAAAATATTTACTTCTTAAAATTCTCTTTGGTGTCTCGCAGCTCCTCATGGTGCACTTCAATGAGAACATCAGAGTCGGAGAGAGTTCTTCGCCAAACAAATAAAAATGCCATCTTTAGTATATGGCCTGCAAATTTTTCCAGTCCATCACTGGAAAAGATGAAATATACAAACTGCTTTGCTGACATAGGTCTGCTGGGATAAACTACATTTTATAGCGTGGTAGCTCTACTCGAAGCGCAAATTCGCTCACCAAGATGTGTCTTATTTGATCTTGATAAGCATTGCATATCAGTCACGGGCACGGTTTTGCTTGGCAGATGGTAGTTATCAGCTGACACGGCCACGGCACAAAGTTGAGAGAAGCACCAACTAAGCCTACTCATTTAGGGTGGAAGGTGGAATAAGGATCAGCTTTCTGGGGCTCTTGAATACCGATTCAGGCACGGTAGTGTTAGGCCACGCAGACACCTTCATTCGGCTTGAATAAAGCGGGGCTCTATGTCTATGTCGGATGTCCTGTTTCGACTGGCAGCTAGATAATGTGGTAGCAGAGGCCTGCACCTATGCTAAAAAGAATATGCGAGATATGTTACAGGCACTATTTTAGGAATTAGTAATTGAGCGAGCAGAGAATACATATACGTGAACGAGGAATCGCTAAGGAATCAGCAGATGGGAGACATTAACATTTTCGCGCCATCGCATTATTGCGGAGCTTAAGTGTCCCCAGTAGTTTTATAGCGGTAGCGTCGCCGAATCCTCTGTGAGTAATTCGATTGACATGGACTAGCGTTTGGCTAAATAAATCGAGCTACCACTCGTCGAACTAAGGGCAACCGTAGGTAAAACCCTACTAATTTTGTTTTCAATGTCGAGAGAAAGAAAAAACAGGAAAATTTGTTTTCTTCCGCACTTGTTCCATGTGGTGAAATTATTCTCATGGATGCTGTGCTGCGTGGATATGATGAATGCGTAATGTTCGACGATTAATTTCAACCACAATTCTACGGGTTTGTCGTTCTCGAGCAATTCATTTTTTTTCTTTATGCGTCATCTTTTCTCTGTTCCTCTTCCATCAGACCACGAAGCCATGCTGCCAAGATCGGGTGACCAAAAGTTGTTTGATAAACGACAGTTTTCACAAGAAATTTTGCCGAGAATAAGGAATCCGAGCTGAAGAACAAGCTATCAGCCCTTCCATTCTCGACCCCTTTATTTGTTCATTTTCAACACTGAACATTAGTTACATTGCAAAGACACCAAAAGCAGCATACGCAATCTTTTTAATTATTTTTACACACTTATTCTGCGCTCTTTTCTGGCATCTATCCTCAAGTTTGTCTTGCTCCGGAAATTTCATTTCAAAACTATCCTCACCACTCGATTTAAGCTCGCGGCGTCTACACCAATAAGTACGCCATGATAATACTTTTGAGACGAGTAGGGGTGTACCATAGTCTCCAAGGCCCGCAAGCGAAAAAGAAGAAAAATAGACTTGTTTAGGCACCACGGATTACTTCTGAAATCGGGCAATGATGACGACACCTGTATTTCTAGGTTTGTGTTTGCTTTTTTGTGATTTATAAATGCTTCGTTCTAAGTCGCAGGGACACCCTTCTGTCACCAATGCTGTAAGCTATAGAATAAGCCAACTTCGGTTTGTACTCAGCGTTCCTTTAATCCTTGCCTCGTGAACAGCGCCCATCTCATCCACATTCTTATCAGCTCCTTGCCAATAATGAGCTCTGCTTATATGTCATTACTGGTGCATACGCATCCGTAAATGGTGACGGCCGTTATCCGCTAAAGGGAAGTCATCCTAATGAACACGTCTATTAGAGCGACCCTGCATTAAACTGGCGGCGAAAACTGCGCAGCTGTCTAAGCTCTGCTAAAGTCTCTTTTCGAGCAGTCAAGGAAGTAGAGATGCGGCCGAAATTATTTCAGCTCTGAGACCCAAGCGGTTGGTAGAGCCTTGGGCGTCATCTTTGGTAATGACAGGCGTCAGGCAGATGGCAAAGGCATCATTTAAGAACTCAGTCTTTGGGACATCCCTGGGGCATCCCTGGAATATTGCCCAGAGTCATTGCACTGGATCTAGCGCAGAAGCTGATTACATGTAAATCCGAATGATCATCATTTTTTTTTTAGCGCTCACTCATCAAATTTGGACATGCTCGTGTTTATTTAACGGGTGCCGCGTATGAAGGAACAGTCAGCTACTTAATTTTTATTGTTAAATGCAGGGATATTTCTAAACATGATGTTGACATGTGATAGAGTAAAGAGTAAAGAAGTAACTTGAACGATGATAAACGTTAACTAGCTACGCTTCACCGTCACTCAACCACACAAAACACTTTGTAAGCGTAATAAATGGTCCTGCAGATGTAGGATATGATCCAATGATTTCCAAACCACCCCTCAATTGAATTCACTTTGTGTACTATTTCTTTATTGTTTAATGAATGGCTCATCACCACGAACCATCAGGAATCATCACCAGGTGGCACCAAGCAGCCGACACGTGAAATTTCGGGAAATTAAAGTGCGACACTTTATAGCTTAATGTACCTTAAAGCTTTCAAATTTCCGAAGTGTCAGATTCAATGCTGATTTGTCTGTGCTTGACAAACTCCTTGACTACTACCTTGAGAATTTTTATTTATATTCTCTTTACGAGGTCTTTAACACACGAAAGTGTTCAATTCTTCTCCTTCTTGTGCCCCTCAGAAGCAAAGAAAAGGGCGCCGATGAATTTTTGTTCATATGCCTCGGCCTTGCCGTCCAACTTGTCAAACAATCAATGTCCTATACATTTCCTTCACTTCATTCAGCATAACTTGCGTTTTGTTTTTGCTTCGCTTCCCGGCTGTAATTGAGGTTATGTGTCTTAAACCAATGTGTTAACAAAAATTTTATATCTTGTAGAAGATCCAGGTAGAACGAAAGGAAGAAGATGGTTTGCACGGTATGAAAAAGAACTGAACAAGGGTAAATGGGGTACGCCTCAGTTCGCAGAAGAGCGTACCCCATTTACCCTTGTTCAGTTCTTTTTCATATCTTATAGAAGTTACATATAACTTATTTCTCCAGTTTCAAACAAATGGCAACATATTCTTCAATGCCCTTCATTTTCATACTATCCCGAGATCAAGATAATGATTTACGTAAAAAGCTCACCATTACTCAATGATATGAACCAGTTTGGCTAAAACGTATTCACTTAACTTGAACCCCTACTGGAGAAAAATATAATGTCGCAGCAGCTGTTTTTTTTTTTTTTTTTCAAGGCTCCCTGTTTCGAGTAGACGGTCGATTTTTTTTTTTTTTTATGTTCTACCTCGGTACCACTGACTGTTTTCGATGCCGGGGAAAGAGGAATAACAGGCTTCTAAATGGCGGTAAAGCTCGCAAAGCATTAGCGCTTCCTGGTAGCTTTATGTACTGAATCGCTCGATTCCTTAACTCTGATCTACGGTTAGGCTTTCACTTTTTTTGCTTTTTTTCTCCAGACCGAGTGCACTTGTGATTGGTGGGGCGAAGTGCCCGATTCTGCGGTAGACACTTACGAAGGCGCAGAAGGCAAAGAACCTCTTTTCGATGGATCGCGTTTGCTTTGTCTCCTGCGATAAAAGTCACGCACAATGGTTTAAGGACTTGATGGAAATTATGGCACGACCAAATCTGCCAGCAAAGCTATATGAGCTGGCATAAAAAACAATCGAGTCGAAAGAAAAAAAAAAACGAAGGAAAAAAAAAAAACAAAACAAAAAAAACACGCACTTCCGGGGTTTCAGGGAGAGTTGCCGCCACTACGCTTTCTTCCATTAATCATAGAGCAGAAAAACGTCTCCCGCGAGCTTTCATACAGTAGTTGACAGCAACGAAGTTTAAAAGCGGTAAAAACTAAAGATGCATGAAAACTTTGCTGCGGCCATTTTCTTACAGCGGAGATGAAGAGGCGGCTTGGCTCCACAATTTTTTTTCTTGCATGTCGCGTCGTCTACTTTCTGCAAACAGGAAGCGTGCGTGCAGTTTCCTGCGTTTGAAAAAACGTATATTCCTCAATAACGCATTTAACGCAATTTTTACCGACATATAAATAAAATAAGACGTAGTTCGCTTTAACATTATTTAGTGCCGAAATTCCTTGACATAATGTCACTTATTAAACCGTCAATCCGGCATCGTTCACAAAAGAGAAAGGTAAATATGTCAGCCTCCCCGTCGTGTGACCGAAGCACTGCTGATTTCTTTTTGTTTTTTGTTTTTTTATTTTGTTTTGTTTTTTTAGAATGCTTGCATCTTGTGACTCACACTTGCCGTTGGCGGCACTCCAGCACACTGTGGTGTATAGTTGCTGCATGCCGAAACGAATCTTTTTTGGGTTCTTTTCCAAAGCTTTCCCCTCTGACAGGGATTTCTCACGACCTAAAGAGCCGTTTACAGAAGTTTTAAAGAAAGTGTTCTTGCAGAAAATGCATCTGTCAGTGCCCCTTGCGCGGCTGAAGCCTTGAGCCGCGCAAGGGGCTTGAGCCTGCTCATTTTTGGGTATTCTTAAAGTATAAATACACTCTAGCATACACTATATTAGCCGATGACCTCGGTTTTCTCTTAGAACTAGAACTGCTGCAAGCATGTAGCACCCTTTTTTTTTTTTTTCGATTCTGAAGGATGCCAGCAGGTCATCTGTGCAAATAATTTTTGCGGCCACGGCGGTTTTGAGTACGCACCACGAGCCTCACTACTGTATGCGTAGGTGGCTGCGTTTTATTAGGTGAAGTTTTTGGTGCATTCCAGTAACCAGGGTTGTTCCTAGCCTCATAATTGAACTAAAAAATAAGGTGTTATCCTATTTTGCAAAGCGGTGAAAGCGGCGTGCTCCTGCAGCGCAACTAATCTACGTGGTAATAGAGTTCACGTGCTTTAACGCCGACCAAACAAACAAACAAACAAAAACATTTAATGATGCCTCTTTGTCGTGGAAATATATGATACACGATTCAAGCATTAATAGCTTTTTTTTTTTCTTCTCGAAGGCAGTAAAATAACGGCGTCTGGTCTATTTCAAGCAGCCATCTCCAAGTATCACGTCGTGGTCGTGCTAGAAATCCGTGATATACATACGGTCTCTCAGCAGTAAAGATCCCGCCGCCACGAACTAGGGCCCAACTAGGTTTTCCGGCCAACGTCTCACCTCAGACGTTCGTAAGCTGTATAGACTGGTCGAGCACCTATTTTAGGCCTCTGAAGCTTTGGAGAACCAAGGCGGAGCCTCTATATTTCAACATCTTGCTTTTCACATTTACTGCCTGTGCACCCTTTTAAATTAATAAATCATCTCCCACTTTCCAAGCTTTCATCTTTTTGGAGCATCAGCGGCTCGCTTCCGATACTTTCGCGGCTTCACCGTACGACCCATTCCGCTCATGAAATGTTTCCTGTGGGCACTGCTGAGATGCAAGGTGCGCCCAGGTATGTTCATTTTCTTTTTCAATGTGTGGCGATACTTCACGACCACCCCATTCCAACATCACAGTGGGCACTTTAAAATCAACTCACATACTTTAGAAAACGTTGACTAAGCACTGAACATGAGACGAATAATGTTCGTTGTAAACTCGAGCGGAAAAGTGTGATGAACAGGCAGTGTATACGTGCTCAGCGTGTCACCGAAGTCGTTTGCTTATTCCTCCACCGTGTATCGGAGACACAATAAAAGTAAATGAGCCTCACCGCTTTAAAGTCCGCGCGTACTTGTTCGCATGCCATTATTCATGTTCCGTCCTCTGAATGTCGAAGGAAGAGGACAAGCGGGCACTATTCCGCAAGAGTAGCCCTGCCCGGCCGCGAACGTGTTGCCCGTGTTAACAAAGACTCGCTCATTGTCATGTTTCTGTTGTCAGGCGATCATGAAGAAGGCGCAAATGATGCTCGTACGAGTACGGAATCCTGGCTTGTACAAACGTGGTCTCTTGTTCCCGCACATCTTATCCGAGGTGCTTGGTGCAGTTTACAGTTACGAACATCGCTATCTCCAGTTTCCGCAAGGATGTTTCGTGAGGCATTGCTTGCGCGGAACCTTTTCTTCTCACCCGTACTGCGATTTTCACCGATCATCATTAATGCTTGGATGCCTACTGAGGACATTTTGACGGAAAGGAATCTCATAAGCGCCGTTAATATTAACTCAGTGCAGCTTGAACTCGTTTTAGTATAAAGCAGCTGCACACATCACATGTGTAACGTTGATATTGGTATCCACTTAAAGAGAAGTGCTGTCAGTTAAAATTACATTATTAACAGAGTGCACATTTTATTCTTTTTTTCTCTCAATTCCAATTTCTTCCTTTCATTATCTGCTCTACAGGCAACGTGTTGGTGAAGCAAGTCAAAGTGAGGTATTACTGAAGTATTGCAGGCCCCATATGCCCTCGTTCCAGGGAAACGCTTAGGAGAAACAAGATGCCCGGCTAAGCGTATAATGCTAATTTAAAGCAAAAAGAAAGACTCGACCGAAATTAATGAAACATAAAAATTCGGTTTAAGAGCCTGTTTCTGACCTTTTCGTATACCGCTTGAAGTGAATCTCTCATCTCTGTCCTTATTTGCAGACCGCGCTAATTACGTCAAATGCCGTGATATTTAGTTTAAAAAGACATGCGATGAAGAAGGTCGCTTTCTTGCAGCTTTAGACTGGAATGAAACAGCAAGACAAATAACAGAGCTAGAAGTAGGGACGCACTCTGATTTAATGATATCTTCGTAGCGCACTCGTTTCCTGGTTACCGGAAGACATCCCAATGACACGGTAAGTACTCTCGTCCTGACTTAATTAACCTTGACGTCCAGTATAAACAATAATCTCAAAACAAAGTAAAATGAGTAAACGGAACATGACTTTCCCTGCGACGCTAGGGGGCATCTTAATAAAGCTTATCAGATTTCTTCTGATCCCTGCTGGCTAATGAAATATATGGTTTATGGTTTGTGAAGTTGAACGTTCTAAAGAGATTCGGGCTATGATGGACGCCGTAGTGATCGGCTCTGGATGTTTTAGACCTCCTGGGGTTGTCTTTAATAATGTCCACTGACATCTGCGCTGTACGCTGGGGCCTTCTATATCGCTTTCATCGCTGTGGCGGTCCTAAAGGTTGGCTTTAATGCAGGGGGCTGGACAGCGGAAAGGACTTCGTTATGCAAAAGAAGGAAAATACTTTGTAGAAAAAAATTACTTTTTGTTTACCTTTTATTTGTACAATTAATGTACGCTTTGCCGTTGAACACTAAGCGGTGAGCGACATAATAGTTCTACTATCTCATGCTTTGAGTGTTTATGGTTGTGTGAGCAATATTTATATATATTCATATTTATCCATTAATTATCCATTAAATAAAGAAGAAGAAATGGACATGGGCAGGACATGTAGTGCGAAGAGATGATAACCGATGGTCGCTTAGGGTAACAAACTGGATTCCACGGGAAGGAAAGCGTAGCAGGGGGCGGCAGAAAGTTAGGTGGGCAGATGAGATTAAGAAGTTCGCAGGGGTCAACTGGATGCAGCTAGCACAGAACCGGGTTAAGTGGAGAAATATGGGAGAGGCCTTCGCCCTGAAGTGGGTATAGTCAGGCTGATGATGATGATAATGATAATGATGATGATATTTATCCATTTACAATATTATAAGTTGAATGATAGCGGCAGTCATGAAATTCGAGGTTACTGCAAGCGAAAAATAAGCGGCATAGGCTTTTTTTTTTTTTTTTTCATGTGCGCTATACTTTCCGCGGACGCCGTTTTCACAAAAGCAAAACAGTCCTCCAGCACCAAGAAGGCGTGACAAGAGTTTCCGAAAGAAAATATACCACATGGTGCTTGCAGCCCCAAAGGACACACACGGTTGTTGGTGCTGATTTCTCCCGGAATAAACTAAAAGCTAAACATTCTTTTTCCACTAAAATGCCTCTCAGAGCCCACGAATTGTCGTATGGTAGGCTACCCACTTGTCATTTGCAAGAAAATACGCTAGTCGATAGGAGGAGTTCTGTCGATGCCATTTATTTCTTTCCCTAACAGCAAGACAGATGTGAATCACTGCTAACAAAGCGGGCCGCATTCGACGTGCAAACGCTATAGGGGCGGTCAAGCAAGTTCGCGGCCCGCTGTATTTGTTGGACCGAATGGCACAGGATGTCGGGAACTAAGGAATTAATTTTGTGTTGTAAGTTTTCGCCTTGTCTTCAAGATGGATGATTGTCGGGCAATATGTGCACGCGTTTTTTTTTTTTTTAATGTGCAATGAGACCATTCTTTCTAATTAACCCTTTTTCGCATTTATGTCTTCAAGAAATCATTGTTCGAGCTGCTCGGTGCTCATATATCTTAGCGCTTCGCGTCTATCATGGCCCTTTTGGGCCACTGACACAAAGTGGACGATCCAGGAAAGACCTTCCCCGGTGGTCTGCCGTTTCCCGCGGACATCCGGAACCAGAAAATACGACGAAACACCAGGCTGGCAGTGCATAGAGTTGGCTGGACCATGTCACACCACCGTATTACGGCCAACGCCTAATCTTGGTCCTAGCTGGATAAGCCGACTGTACTGCTTCGGAGGCCTCTGTTTCTCTCGGCTTGAAAAATGACCGGTGGGAATTCTACGCACCCCGTGTGAACACGAAAATAAACATGTGTGAAGTCTTTCGGGGATAAGAAGGAAGGGGGGGGGGGGGGGGGGAGGTCCTCCCACCTCCTGGTCCCATATATGTCGTTGCTTCATCGAAACACGGCCGCCCCGACACGGATCGTACCAGGTTTACCGATTTAATACCGAGAACCCTAACCAGTCAGCCACACAATCGGCGGCCTATGAAATATACTGTCCTGATCCTTGGAACACAGCAACGGTGCTCTAGTTCTGTGTACTCTGCCGTTTCCAGTAAACTCATCATTTTTTTTCTTTATTCTCCTCCCCAGTCATGTACTGAGCTCTGTATACGAACTGCAAAATGTGCTGAGCTCCGGAAAATGTGCAGAAGAGAACGAAAAAGTTAGTGTGGTTCACTCGTTTGAGGCAGATTAACGTTATTTATTTTTTACTCAGTTTTATGAGGTATAAGAGCGCAGTATGCTTGTCTAAACAACGCCGCATTTCTTGCGTACCTCCAAGAGTCACTGCGCATTTTACTCGTGCACGTCGTCCTCGGTTGGTGGAAACGACTCCCCAACACTTAGAAATTTTGCATGGTATCGCATGCTTTCTTTTATATTAAAACAGAGACAGAACTAATCGCGAAATAGTTTGATATATTGATAATTCAATATACAGAAATCGGCTTGTGACGGCACTTACGAAAAAAAAAATAAAACTGATGAATTTGCTGCCCATGTTTCCTCCGTTAAGCCTCATGTTATAATTGGCACTGAATCGTGGCTGGATGATCCAGTTCCGAGCCCGGAAGTTTTCCCAACTGGTTATAACGTGTATCGTCGAGACCGACACTTGCATGGTGGAGGGGTATTTCTGCTAGTTGAGGAATGCTTTCGCTCTTCAGCAATAACAGCGCCCCTAGTTGGCTGCGAATCAGTGTGGTGTAACCTACGCCTAAGCAATGGAAGGGACCTGACTATTGGTTCCGTCTACCGTCCCCCTTCCGCTACCAACCCTGACATTTTCAGATCACTGTCTGATTTCTTGCTTGGCTTAAAAAATGACTTTCTGTTTGGCGGGGATTTCAATATGCCTGATTTCAAATGGGTTGACTACAAACCTCTTCGTACGAATCAATCTTCATTGTCTTTGGCTTTTTGTGAATTAATTACTACTAATGATCTATATCAGTACGTCACTGAGCCTACTCGGGAAACTCAGCACTCATCTTCAGTGTTAGAGTTACTCTTCTGTAACCGACCATCGGTAGTGCGCGGCACTGTTATCATACCAGGAATAAGTGATCACAGTTATGTTGTTGCTAATGTTAAGCATTTTCCTTATTGAATTCCAAAAGGTCTCCCTAGGAAAGTCTTTGTTTTTACCAGGGGCGATTATACATCAATGAATAACGAACTTGCTTCTTTCCTTCCCAATTTTATTACTCTAAGTCAGAGTTTAGACTGCATTTCACTCTCGGAGGGATTCAAAAATACATTGGGCAGCCTAATTGATAAATACATCCCAACAAAACTTCTTTCTGGTAAGCGGCGCCGCGACAAACCGTGGATCACGCGACAAATCAGACGGCTTGTCAGGAAAAAACATCGCCTTCTACAATCGTATAAAAAGAATCGATGCCCTGCTGTATTGCAGTCAATTCGGGCCCTTGGCAGTACACTAAAAACTGAAATTAAAGCTCATAAGAATTACTTCTTTATTAATCTGGGTTCTAAACTGCGTAGCAACCCCAAGGAATTGTGGACGTTTCTGAAACACGACGGACGCGAACCAGTCGGAATCCTAAACTTAGACGTCGATGGCGACCTTGTTACTAATGATGGTGATAAAGCTTGCCGCTTTAATGCATATTTTCAGTCTGCCTTAGCGCCAGCGTACATCGGAGAACTTCCGAACACTCGTGAATCTGTTACCGAAACCAGGCCTGAATTGGTTTTTACTTACCAGGGTGTTTTAAAACTGCTTAGTAACATCAGGGCCGCCTCCGCCAGCGGCTCTGATAGTGTACTTACCTTTGTTTTAAAATCATTTGCGAATGAAATTGCTCATTATTTAGTCACCTTGTTCCAAACATCACTTAATTCGGCCTGTTTGCCAAATGACTGGAAAAATGCTAATGTTGTCCCAGTGCATAAAAGCGGTTCAAAAAACGTCTGCTGTTAATTACCGACCCATTTCTCTGACTAGCGTGTGTTGTAAAACATTGGAACATATAATTTACAGTGCAGTCATGAAACACCTTGACTCTCATGACTTCTTTACGCCAGTTCAGCATGGGTTTAGAATGTGTTTTTCCTGTACCGCCCACTTACGTGAGTTCAGCAATGATCTGTTTTCCTCTTTTCACCACGGATATCAGATTGTGTATTTCTGGATTTTAAAAAAGCATTTGATTCTGTACCTCATGTGCTATTATTACATAAGTTACGTTGTGTTGGTCTGCATCCCAATATCCTCGACTGGCTTCATTCATATCTCCAGGACCGCATGCAGCGTGTTGTAATTAACGGTTGTAACTCCGATTCCGTAAACGTCTCCTCAGGTGTGCCCCAGGGGTCTGTCCTTGGACCCCTTCTTTTTCTCATTTTTATTAATGATATTGTTTTTGACCTCACTTGCCAAGTTCGGCTATATGCTGACGACTGTGTGCTTTACCATGTTGTGGAAAGTTCTTCTGACGCATTAAAACTTCAGCGAGACTTAAATTTTATCCAGCACTGGTGCTCAAAATGGCAAATGTCTTTGAACATTTCAAAATGCAAGCTTGTCTCGTTCACTCATAAGCGTTCCCCTCTACCGACCTGCTACTCAATAAATAATGTTCCCCTGCAAAAAGTTTCTGAATATAAGTATCTCGGCGTATATTTCACCTCTAACCTTACGTGGACGAGACAAGTTGAGCATATTACATCGAAAGCCTGCAGAATGTTTAATTTTTTAAAGCGTAATTTCAGCAAAGCGCAGTCAAATGTCAAGCAGCTCCTGTATTTCACTTACATAAGGCCAATTCTTGAATATGCATGCCCTGTATGGGATCTCCAGTTTATTTACTTATCAGACATGCTCGAACGCGTCCAAAATAATGCTGCCAGATTTGTGTCTAATAATTATAATTTTTCATCTAGTGTCACGTCTATTAAACATCATCTTGGTTGGGAATCTTTAGCTCACCGCAAAAAACATTTCAGACTGCAGATCATGTATCGCATTTATTTTGGAAAGTTCAGCATTGACAAAGACCGGTACCTGCTTCAACCTCACTTTTTGTCTAGACGACTTGATCATCAGTGGAAGATCCGCGAAATAAAATGCCGGACAGATGTGTATAAAACCTCGTTTTTTCCACTGACGATCAATGAGTGGAACCGGCTGCCAGCTGGCATCACTGAGTGTTGCACTGAAAATTTATTTCGGGCTTTTTTATCGGATGTGTGACGTGGCGCCCAGTTCTCTTGCGTGTGTTTCCTTCATTACTTTGTTTTTTGAGTGTTTTCATCACTTTGTTCGTCGCGCAGTTGCCCCCTTTTAGATGCATGTTTTTCATTCCGCATTATCACTTGTGTCCTGTTATTTTCTTCATTTTTATGTATTTTATCACTGGCGTTCCCAGCAAGATTACTTGTCATCTCTCCCCCTGCAATAATGCCTTCGGGCGCTGCAGGAACTTGTAATAAATAAAAATAAATAAATAAATAAAAAACGACACCGTATTTGTCGCGTTATCAACCCACTCCCATAATAAACCCACCCTCCCCTTTTGCACCCAAGGCTAGACGTATTCCAACATTTCTCGCGTTTTTTTTTTTTCTTTTTTGAGTAAAGAGATTACCAAACTAGCCACATTGCTCAGCTCTGCTGCTGCTTCTCCCAATTCAGGCCTTCTCGTAACGTAGACCTATATCTCCTTCAAGCAAATACGTGGAGTCGTCGGGCACCAAACCATGAACGCCTGAGATCCTTCGCAGCAATGAAATCAGAGAGAAAATGAGACCGGGAGATAAGCCTTGTTTCTTTTGCAGCGATAGCTACACTGGCCGAGGTTGAGCAGTTTCGCGTGGCTTCTGGAGAGCCATGCTGCGCTAGCGCGAGGAGCAGTGACGTCACACGGTAGGCAGCTGGCACGCCGGGCCGCGTACTTCGCCACCACCACGCACACGTCTCGCCGGTCTGAGCATTCCAGAGGAGTGACGGCCGCGGCACACGCACTCACGCCGGCGCGTGCCCAGCTGTACACCTCCGTTGCGTAGTAGCCAAGTCTGACGCTGCGCTGGAGCCGCTGGATAGCGCCGCGCATGCGCAGAGGTATCAGTGGGAGTACATATATATATATATATATATATATATATATATATATATATATATATATATATATATATATATATAGAAGCTTAACTCATCGGATCCCGAATTGCCTGACATATAATTGGCAGTTAAGCGCACGAAGAACGAACATAAGAAGGCTAAACGTGCTGGGAAAGCTAAAAATAACCAGCCGAACCTTATCTAGCACTACGTATATCCTTGCATAGCCGAGCTAAGCCATTGCCATTTTTTTAGGGGGGGGGGGGGGGGGGGGAGGGGGGGGCTAATACGCATATATGTCCCCGATTTAGCATCACCGAAATAATTAACATGTATGATAAAAATGCTTTCCACGGATACAACCAAATTCCAACTGTTAAATGCTGTTCATCACTGATGCGTTTCTTCAATGTGCTTACCCAAAATTTACACTTGGTAGCTAGATTGTTTCACTTGAATAAAAGTGCTAGGCTTTAAATAATTTGAAAGAGTCAGAAATACAAAACAGCAACCAAGAGAGATGATAGCTCGAAGCGTATTAATACGTGCCTGTTTTCGTGTCTTGCTTTTTATTAAGGAAAAGTGTTAAGGAAAACTGTGAGAGGCGATTCGAAAGCGGCCATTAAGGCGGCCGTAATGCGGCACAGCATTTATCACTAATACTGCATTAAAAAAAGATTACTAATAGATATTATTTCGGGATCATCTAATTCTAATGGCTTTTTTCGACATTTCGCTGTTTTTGTTGTGTTTGTTTCCTTACTTCTTAATGTGTGGATGTTCGCGTCACGATTTTTATATACTTGGTTAGAAAGTTTAAAACGCGGTGAGCTTCCCGAAAATTCGAAAATCGATACACGTGCTTGCTTTCTCTTTGTCCCAACTTCGCTCTTGTTTTTAAAACAAAACTCTTCACTCTGGATTAAGGCGCGTGCTGAAATTTTTAGGGCCCATATCCGTGTGGAAAATTCATTTCGCTGAAAACCCAGTGGCCCAAAGTATTACCCTTGATGATTTTATTTTTTTATTGTTCTCTCATTCCGTGTGTTTAAAACATTCTATACGTGAAAACTTTACTGCCACAAGTAAGGAAAGTGAAATATTTAATACAGCTGCCAAAAAAACAATCGCTATCGACGGGAGTGGATAAAAGAGCGCAAAGAACGGCGCTAGGGGTGATGTTTTGACCGAGGGCAATTGTATCCAGCGAGCTGAGTGGCCCCCAGGGGACTAATATCGAGGCTAGGTGTTTGGGGAGCTTTTATCTCAAGCGACCAATACATGCCCTTCCTTTTCCACATTGTTACCCGGCCTCAAAGAGCGGGTCTTAGTGGCATACAAGCTATAGCGCTTTCATCTAGGCCGAGATGTCAAGGCAACGCAGAGAGACGGGCTGAGAGTGGGATTTGCACGAGTGAGCTTGCTGACCTTGACGAAATGGGGCCGCTTGCCATCCACATATTCAGAGGGGATTGGTTTTCGCCTCCGCCGGAGATAATCGCGCTCTATTCCTTAACTGAATTTATGACGCACTGTAACTAGAAAAGTGTATCGCTACTGTTGCTTAGCGAGTTAATTTGTGGGCAATCGAAAAGAGCGCACGGAGTGCGATTTATCGATTAGTAAGTGTCTTTCTTTGGCACCGATCGCTATAACAAAGACATTTTCAAAATTGGCCAAAGGGCGCTGCCATACTGGAGACTGGGCTGCGCTCATAACGCAGGAAAAAACGGCGGATTCTCCCCCCACACCTGGTTCTCAGCCCAGTCAAACCGGTTTCTCCAAGGGTCGTGAAAAAGTCTTGGCAGGGTAGCATCCGTTCTGCTGCAGCATGCGGCGCCGGAGAAGACAATGCACGGTTCCCGTTCTTTCTTTCCTTTGGGGTCAAAAGGGGGAGTTGCGGTGGTTCTGGCTGTGTGTTAGATCTGAAGAACGACGTCGAAGGGGTGATACCGTCATTGGCGACATTGAGAAGTGCCTGCTCTCTCTCTCTTCTTAACTTCACCCCCACATTCTTTAGTGTGGAAAAAGGCATTCTTTAGTGCCTTGGCCCAGTGAGGCGATACACTGCGAAATGATTTTCGGCCCCTAAAATGTTACGCAGGTGAGTGGCTGATTATATTGTAACCTGCGTAAGATTGGTACAAAACTGCTAGTCGCAACATGCGCAAGTCATGACTCGCCAGTTGGTTGTCATGGAAATGGGCGTGCGACGAGGTGCGTGGACCGCGCCAAACAAAGACTGGCTCTTTGTGGCTCATCATCTCCTGGAGACAAACAATGACATTAACACGTTGAAACGCATTCAAGGCGGAAGTTGAGAATGCTGTAAAGATGAAGAAAGGGGTCAAGGTCTGTGCGGCAGCTTTAGACTCCTGGCAGCTCCGCGCAGAGGTATCTACAGACACCTAACCGCCTCGGTCATCGGCTGCCCTTTATCTCTTGTATCATACAAGGTCATTTCTATGCTCAGTGAAGGGAAGAGACGGCTCCGTTCTCCTAAGCACAAAGCACAAAATGTTCCTATTTTTTGTTTAGCAAATACGATGAGCAAATTTACTCCATTAAGCACTTATATTACACACCACCTAAATTATTTATCTCGACATCCATGAAGTTGCGAAGTCGGCTATTCAGGCTAGCGCGAAAAAGTCGCATCATGTGCCGCGGTCCTGATCAACACTGCGCTGACGCGTTCTTTGAGCAGATTCTGCGGAAATTTATACACCATCCACACCCTCCGATGTCAGCTCTCCTTGTGCGGGCTAAGGAAGCCCCATGTTCAAATATAAAAGAAACTCCAATCAATACCAGAGACACGAAGTAATAACAAAGAAAATAGTAGTTGAATTTTCAATCGACCCGCATAACAGATTGAAGTTGGCCGGTATCAATACGTAACCGCAGTCTAGGGACGAAAAACAATTATTTTAATGAGAAACGAGCTTCTGTAAGATAACAACCCTTCAAGTGTATATATGGTTCTCTAACTAGCTTCAAAGTTGCTCTTTTTTTTTGTAGCTGTTTCAGTGGCTGGAACCAAATGAAGCCTCAATAGTGTCTTCTGGTGGACCACTGCGGCTATTGGATAGCTTTTAGAGTTGCTGCCAGAAATGGCGTCTGTCTCTACCGTCGGGGTACTTCTCTATCCATGTCCCACCTCATCAAGCTGGGAATCAAACTAGTGCCGAGTGTACACATATATCAGCCATTTCCTTGCCTCGAAAGCGCCAATTCAGTGCTTCTAAGTAGAAGGACATCTTTCGCAGTGCCTCGGTTGAACATTAGGGGAGGACGTCTCGACTAGAGCACTTCGCCAAAGTTCTCAGTAGGGATACACGTACCTGCTACTTCAAATTACACCACGCTCTTACACCGCGTACCAGTTTTTGTGTTATTATTATATAGCACGCCTGACGTGAAAAGAAAAAGAAAACATCAAGCGCGGCACACGAAAGAGACCTGCAAAGCACTTACCGATAAAGCAATTTGCCCGCCAACGACGCAGCATCTGAGCCGACTCATTTCGAAGGCAATGCTATCGCGCATCCTCAGCCAAGAGTCATTTGCACTCCTCTTTTAAGACCTAGACGGCATACATTATCTGACAGAAAACGATATTCAAAAGTCCTGTGGGCTGAGATTTACGAGATCTCACTATTTAAAGCCCATATACTCGTATAGCTTAATTAAGAATCTGTATAAAGTTGTTAGATGAAGAATTAAACTAAACTCACTTTCAATACCCACTTCAGTTCATTCCAAAAATATAATTTCTGGCCACTTACACTCCCGTATCATGGACTCTAACTACTGTTGCCTACTTACAATTTCTCGGCATCATAAAGCTTCCAAAACTATTTCAGACCACCTGAGCAACTAAAGATTACAACAGTCTGAACAAAGATTTAATTATAAACCTTACATGATGGAAAATAAAATAAATGCCTCCAGCTGGCTCAATGAAAGTATGAGCATGTTATTTTTATCAGTGTTTATCGAAGATGAATTAAGTCATCCTAAATTTTTGATGTTCCACATCATAAAAAACCACCAATGGTCTCTTTCTTCATCTGTCTCCTCAGGAACCTGTATGAAGGGCAAGAGGCCACAGTCAGAACTGGGCATGGTCTTACTGATTGGTTTCCGATTGAGAAAGGAGTGAGGCAAGGCTGCATACTGTCGCCCTGCCTATTTAACCTATATGCAGAGTGCATCATGAGGAAGGCCGGTCTGGACGAGTCTTCAGCTGGAGTGAAGATTGCTGGAAAACGTATCAACAACCTTAGATATGCGGATGATACCACTTTAATGGCAGAAAGTGAAGTGGAACTCAAGAGACTTCTGATGCGCGTACAAGAAGATAGTGAGAAGTTTGGGCTTAAACTGAACATTAAAAAGACAAGATCATGGCGTCTTGCCCTATCAAGTCCTGGAGCATCAAGGGACAAGAAGTGGAAGCTGTGACAGATTTTCTCTTCTTGGGCTCCAAGATTACCTCGGAAGGAGACTGCAGCCATGAAATTAGGAGACGCCTGCTTCTGGGAAAGAGAGCAATGGTTAGCCTTGACCGCCTAGTAAAGAGCAGAGACATTAGTCTGCCAACCAAGATCCGTATAACTCGTGCTATGGTCTTTCCAGTTGTGATGTATGGATGCGAGAGTTGGACTGTGAAAAAGGCTGACCGCCGAAGAATTGACGCGTTTGAATTGTGGTGCTGGCGAAGACTCTTGAGAGTTCCTTGGACCGCCAGAAGATCAAATCAGTCAATATTGTCGACCATAAACCCTGACTGCTCATTGGAGGGTCAAATTCTAAAGTTAAAGCTCAGCTACTTTGGTCATCTGATGAGAAGTGAGGAGTCGCTGGAGAAAGATTTCATGTTGGGAAAGGTTGAGGGTCGCCGGAGAAGGGGTAGGCAGCGAACGCGATGGTTAGATGGCATCCTCGAGGCACTGCAGATGAAGTTATGTGATGTTAGGAAGATAGTGAGAGACCGGAAAGCGTGGCGTGACATGGTCAATAGGGTCACGAAGAGTCGGACACGACTGAACGACTGAACTGAACTGAACTGGTCTCTTTCTGGTTTAGCGTTTTTGTTACTTTTTTTTTTTACTGGTAAGCGCAAGAACGACAAATGATGGGCGAGACTGGGCAAGCTCTAAAAGTTGCTGCGTCAGCCACCAGATTTGTTTGAAAGTCCAAGAAAATGCCAACGGCGGATTTCAGCAAGTCGTTTCCTTCAGGATCATATTGCTTCAACAGATGGAGCATTGAAGATATAAATTTAATTTGCTTAGCTTCAAGCATTAAGAAATAGTTTAACACCAGATCTACAACCTCATGAAAAGGAAGCGTCATTGCTGCTCCCCACGGCAATGTAAAATGCCGAGAAAGAAATTTCATCGGCCAAAGTTGCGCCAAAAAGCGCTACTCATTCCTAATTGAGAAATTAGGGCTTGCAGAACATTCGCGCACACAATAATGCGCTTGGATTAAACTCACGCAATAGATAGCCCACCTTAGCTCAAGTTGTTTACTTCACAGCTTCAAAATACGGCTAGAAAGTGAAGTTGCAACAATTGGAGCATTAGCCCACATCTTTGCGAAGGAACCTTTGTCTGAATTTCTTGGCTCAAATCTCCTTATGCTAATGATAAGTGATTTTATAGGAAAGAAGAGCGCAGTATATTTTACACTGCTTGGTGAAAGGGGAAAGAGGTTAAAGAAGAAAGAGAGAAAGAAGGGCTATAGTGGAGGGCTGCTGAATTATTTCGATCGCCTGGGGATATTTAACATGCACTGATATCGCACAACACGTGATTTCGCACAACACGGTGATTTACCCGCCACGAGGCGGGTAAATCACCCCATGCTATCCGTGGAAGTGTTTATCCGTTATCAATCTTTAGTCGCGTAAGCTATAGTGCTAACATTATCCAAGGTCATTCATCTGCGCAAGCAAAGTACTGTGCATGCACCATTTTCATCTGTGCCTCGCCGCAGAAAGCACTACCACAGCCGATCACGCCTCGTGTAAAACTGCAACACGTACTCGTGCTGTGCAGCAAACATCGTCGTTTTCAACAAGTTATTGTTGTGTCTTTGGACAACGGCAAATCCAACTGTGATACACTCTCACGCTATGCTGTGAACATCGTCGTCTTCATGAAGCGCCACCTGCGCTGCTCCTTCATTTAACCTCGTAAATACGCCAGCTTCGGGCTGTCCAGGAGGCCCGCGCGGCGGCGGAGAGCTTCGGGCTCTCTGTGCCGACGTGGCAGCTGCCCTCTACACCTAGCGCCTGGCCAAGTGTCCTTCAGGACCTCTACTGTGGGAAATAAAGTTTTACCAAACCAAACCAAACCATACACATACGCCATCTGGCGAGTGCGGGTAAGGTCCATCAATAGGCGGGCCATAAAGAGGCGGTGTGGCGTAGAGGAATCCACTCTCTCTAAATACAGAGAACACAGTGCCGGCAGAGAGGCTGCCAAGAACCCCAAAAAACAAGAAGCCAGACTATCACATTGCCGAGAAGCTTACCAAACACGTAAACGTGCTAAGACTGAAGCGGCATCAGCGATTGCAGCTGCCTCCGATGGATTGCGCTCCTGAAACTTCGTTGAAGGATAGTTGAACCTTTTACGGAAACATTTTGCCACCCTTGCTCCTGATTTACACGTTTTTATGTCGCCTATTTTTCAACAACAGAAAGAAGCAGTTCCTCGGACTGGAAGGGGTTTCGCACTAAGGCTACGCCATTGGTCTGATCCTGCCTGGCTGAAGTTGTAAGTCACCGGTTACAGGCGTTATTCTGTCCCAAGGACCTGCTTTATATCTTTATATATATTGTTACGAAGCGGCAAGCCGATGAAGACAGGAGACAGAACATGACCGATGACGATGGTAGATGACGTTTAATGAACGTTCGCGGGCCTAGCGCAAGCGCTCCTGCCCGCGCCACTGCCCGCGCCACTGCCCGCTTCTTCTTCCTTGTCGTCCGTAACAATATATATATATATATATATATATATATATATATATATATATATATATATATATATATATATATATATATATATATAGGTGCATAGGATATTGTGGTTTCCCTTCTAATAGATACGCTGTATGCAATCGCCACTAATGGTAGAGAAGACTACAATCTGTTACGCGCAGAAAGGAATTCGCTGACATTTTGACATTATAAGGCCAGAATGTCTCTTTCGGAAGGTTTCATTTTTGTTACGGCAGCATAGAGCACTTTTCGAGACGAAACCACAGTTCTGTGAGAGATCTAAATTCTTAGAAGTGCAGGTCCCGAGCAAACGTTCATAAGGTCAAACAGAACGAGGGCAGCCCGAACCCGACCACTTCGAGTATAATGCCAGAGAAATCAATAAGTCACTGGGGCAAAATTATCTCGCCCTGATCGCAGGCGGAATGCCATTTCCGAAACTAGAAACCAGAGCAAATCAATGCTCATGCAGAACTCCAGGGAATGCCCGGAATGTTTTCCTCGTTAATGATTTGTCAGCTTTTCCTTCAGCACGCTTACATTATGCAGCTATTCCTTACTGTTTCCCGGTTTAAGGCGGATTCTATATGCGGTAAGTGAGAAAAGCTATTGGTTTATTCCAACCCGACGAAAAATTGTGGTACTCTAAGATAATATTGGTGCTTACTAGTCCCTCATTTATAACCTCTAAGCAGATGCACCAACAATCGGGCCAACAATTGCTGGGCTAGAAAGTGTAACGAATTGGTTTGCCTCAGCATTTCATATTTGTCTTCTACAAAGCTAGCTGATGTAGAGCGGATCTCGCGCATTATTATCGGGCGTCCAGCGTCAACAATCGTCTTAATTCGCACACTTCCGCGAATGCCGAGCGAGTCATAAGCTGTCGTTCTGAACGTGGGTGCCCCAGAAATTAAAAGGGACACCAAAAAATAGAGCACAAGGAGAACGAGATGTGGCAGGAGCTCGAGCAAAAATTGAAAGGAAAAAGATGACTGCCTCTCCCGTAAATGAGAGTAGATGTTTCGCACGGGGCCTTTCTCACCCTGAAACGCCTCTCTCACTTTGAGCGGACCTCCAGCGGAAGATAACGAAGTGTATGGTGCCATGTATCTTCCCTTTGCACGCCCTTATTACACAACGAAATTGCAAATCAAATTCAGTGTATTTTAAATGCAGAACTTGCATATATCTCAACGAACAATGAGAAGAAACTGGGAACAATTTTTCATATGCCGTTCCGGCTGCACTCAGAGTTTTTATGCCTGTCCTTTACGAAGGCGGAGAAAATGTCTCGTCAATTCTCGCTAAACCCGGTGCCCGGATGTTCGCATCTCGGTGCCCGGATGATGGCTGTCGGTTTTGGCTCGAAGTCCCCTCTAGGTGGCTTACAAGGGGAGCTATTACAGCTTCACGCTTAATTTCAGACAAGAACTAGGAGTGTGGGGAAGAAGCAAGGAGTGTGTATGCGGCAGGGATAGGCTGTACACTGAAAAGAGACTCAGGGGCACGCATAGTATGAACTGGAGTTTATAGTGACGCAGCTTCTTAGACTGAGGGTTCCGCAGCAGGTCGATGAAGTGGCGCTTATATCACACGCAGAAGGCCCCTCCGAGCATTAATAAAATCTGGCAATTGATGCCATCAGTGAAGCAGAACAACACCTTGTGGGAGCTAGTGATACGACTCGGAAACGTCGGTAGCCTGCAGCTGCTAAAGAAAACCGTCACAACATGTTATGCATTTCAAAATTAATTAATTATGCATTTCAAAATTAATTAATTATATGACCCAAAATTAAAGGCAAAGCTTAAAACAATAGCTAACCCTGACCATTCCTAATACTAAACGTGTAAATATGCCTTTAAGTTCGTTTATTTTTTTTTTTTTTCGGTTTGTAAATGTGACAAATCGCCTCTCGCGGGTGCCTTTCAAAAGCACCGAAAAGACAATTTTTAGCTAGAAGTACGTTTAGTGTGACCACAGTGCGAGAGGTTAAGGTAAGGCATCGAAGCCCGCTTAAAACACCCTCTGCTGGCCCATGGTCGTCGTTAAGTAATACAGTTCCCCCTCGGAGAGTGGTCTCCCGCATTGTTATTTGTCAAGACCCCCTTAAAAGGGTGAGTACAAACTGATCGAGTCGAAAAATTTCGGAGCTTACCCACCACGAAGGAAAACCTACTTGAAGACAAATGCTATTCGTGAGTAGTTTTGTTGTAATTAAATTTTTCTATTCTGCTGGGCGCATACACATCGCATTTATGCACCGAAAAACGTACGGCGCGGAAAGCGCATAAAAACCTGAGAAGGTCACTTACTGGCGGCGTAAGGCGGAAATGGAACGCGGAATTAAACGAGCACACGTGCCATTACAATGGTAGGGGCCAAGAGAGCAGGTTTGTCAGAGCGCAGAGAGTTAATGACCTTTTCGCCCTTCGAGAGAAAGACGGGAAAGCGAGAACAAGAGCCGGTCATCCTCACAGAAGACGAGGAAGGGGACGGGGCCGACCACATTCTCCTTATCAGGTTTCCTCTCTCTTTCTTACTCTCTATTGCTTTTGTTGGACGCGTACGGGCAGCATTTTCCTTCCATTGAGCCGACCAAAAGATCGGTCACTTATCAGCTCAGGGGCAGCGAAGTGGATATACGAACCAGTACGTCAGTCCGGCAGTAAAGCGCCCCTGGCATTGGTAGCGATGACGACTTACTGTGCTCAAAGGTATCGAACGTGACGCCGTCATTTTCCTTTGGCGGAGCGCTGCCATCGTTCCCGATTGATTTACGTACTGTGCTGGCACAATCAATGCATAGATCGGTCGGTCAATAGATCTATCATCACTCAGTGAAATGAAATGGTGTTCTTTTTGTCACGTTCTTCTTTTTCTATGGACATCACAGTGCACGCTAATCACCTTTTGTCGCCATTGGGCCAAACATAAGCATGCAAGATCAGCACTGCCCTTTATTTTCGCACAAATATTAGTGTTTATGACAGCCTAAATGTTTCTTCGAGGGCAAAATTCTGTTTGAGACTGCGCCAGAATATTGTTTAAATGAATTTCGCTCTGCTTAGTTTTTCGCCCTCCTCTGTAGTAACCCGCCTGCTTTGCACACCCTCCAGTATGCACCTTTATTGAACTAACAAAGCTGCATTGTTAACAATTCTCAGTTATTGCGCCTCCTACCCTGTATTTTCTGCACCCTCGGCGCAATCGTTTCGTCCTCACACCGCCAGATCTTTGATTACGTGTGGTTTATTAAAGCGTTAAATGTTTTTGAAAACCTTTCAACGCTGGTTTGACGAGGAAATCACTGAACAAAGGTACATATTTGACATATAGCTAAAAACCTTCACGTAATCTTATCAAAGTGTTTTTTTTTTTTCGTTTTGTTCTTTACAAACGATATCGAATGGCTGAGGGACAGCTTGATGCAATTCAAGAGATATTTGTTTCGGTGCTATTTCAACGAAATTAATTTCTTCGAGCTAGTTCTAATTCACACTTACGTTACGCTCTTCAAAAATTCAAATTAACGTAGGTATCCAGGGAGCTCAAGGACTGCAACCGCTATCCCTCACCTCACGGGGTAGCAAGGAAATAGGCGATATATTAGAGTGGCATGCCATATAAGACATTTACTGTTTTATGCCCACTCGCAGAATCAATGTACACGTAAGCATAGCCTTCTTTAATGCTTAAATAATGTCACGAAACATTGTCCCTTTCTCATCTTTCCGCCACTGCTCGAGCAAGAAACAAACTTACAATCAGCAACAAACAAACCTGAACACCTGCACAAGCAATGAAATCAACCAAGTAAAATAAAAAGTTCACTAAATATCCGATTCTTTTTGCCTCTCAGTGTCTCGAGCGTCAGAGGAGTTGAATTGGCATTACAGTTGCTTAGGTACCAAACAATTTATTGTGTTCTGGTCCTGACAAAATGGTATAGCTGTTTAAATAATGTGTTCAAATCAATCAATTGATCAATCAACATATCAATCAACATAAATGAAGCAAGGAAAGCAACGCAGCTAAAGGCGCGTTGGCGCCGGTTTTTCAACACTCGATGGTACCAATAAAAGTGGAACAGCCGGAAACAGGAGTAATTCAATAACTAACTAGTCGGCACTGCTGTTCGAATCCAGGTCATCTGCGTTCCAGGTGGGCATCAACTCATAGGCCATGAACGGTATATTGTTAATACAGAGCACTTCTTACATTCGGTTATGTACAGCAGTGACTATATATACAGATAACTCATATTCACAAACCACTGAGTAAATAATTACTTCACTGCACAAGCTAGGCAGCAAAATTTATTGGAGGCACTTAGATCTTTCTTAAGGGCGGTAAACCGAAAGTCTTTTTCACCGATTCTTTGCACTCATTTGTTGCTATTTGTAGCGAAAGCTACACTACTGTATACTTTTTACTGTTGACTGACTGTTTTCGACGTTGCCAATGACGAAGCCTGACATTAAAGTTTTGTAACGTTTTTGCACGTTTTTTGCATGATTGTGATGTTTTTCTTTTTTTTTTTTTGCACAATTTCGACCTCCGTGGTTGTTTTGACGTCTTCACACTGTATCGTGGTCCTTGGCTATTTTCACATGGAAGTGACCGTTTTTGGTTGTAATTAAAAATTAGTTCCCGAAACCAAAATTTTGCACAGACACATTTTATCGCCCTATACCTCATAAAACTATTCTTTTATTCATCAATCAATTTATTTCTCGACTATGACGGTGTGACACCCTCCGCGGACGCACAAATTATGTCCACACTTATGAGCCTACAAAGGGTTTCGCATTAAAACAACAAAACTAAAAGAACGGTAAGGATAGACACCCTATTAACATTGGAAACCCGTCCAGTGGAAAGTAATTTTTCTCGCAAATATCCTTTAAACCACTACGCTGAACAAGTTGTTTCACCCAGACTTTATTTTAGCCGTATGACAACCCAACTAAAGGCCACGAAGGGTAGTTGTCTGAAGTGTGTTACAGGGGCACCTAGAGAACGCGTTGCGGTACGTTTAACTTAGCAACGTGTGTTTGGGATGAGTACTGGCGTTAGAGTAATATTAATCGTCGAATGCAACCCAGGCGAGCAGTGGCTGCGTCTACGCAGTGACTGATGATGGCAGGTCTCGACTCACTGAGTAATATTGTGAAATAGAGAAACACAAAATCTCGAATGCACTCGACTACGCCTTGCTACCAGGCCGTCTTAACTCGAAAACCTCCCTTCGCTCTGTGGCGACAAGGTGTGGCTATCATCCGTCTGGTGTGCAATAAGAACGCGAACACATTATAAGAAAGAACTTTGAGGAATTTAGAAACATTTTCGGTAAAATTGCGGCTACATGAAGAGCGCTGCTTTCGCATTCTCACACGTGAGTAGTCTTAAAAGTATCAGCCGAATGTTTTACACTGAGTCCTGGTTAGCGTATTCAGCAGCCGGTTTCCCCTTGATTTCCCCAGTGCATGCCACGGATCAATTCAAACCGCTTACCATCCTTTGTGAATGAGTTCTTTTCCTCTTTCTGCCGCCACGAACACTTACTTCTTTAGGCAGGGGAATTCAATCTCTTGCTTTTAAATTTCAATTTTATTGTCCAGTTTGAACGTCTGCCAAGACGTTTTAGCATTAAAGAAGGCTCTCCAACTGAAAACGAAGACAGCCGGCTGGTGCTGAAATGCAGCTACAGATGCCGCGCTTTGAGTCGCCCCTGCCGAGGCAAAAACTGTCTCTAGGGCTAGAAATCCGGTTCATGACAAACAGCCCAAGCGAAACTAAGGCCGAGTAGCTATAGTTACTTTTCGAACGTTTTCTTCTTCTTAGTTTTTTGAGCCCTCAAGATGCGCTATCAGGCAATGAACACTTGAGATGGATTCGACGGAGACAAAATGTAAGGCGCCGATGTACTGCGCGATGTCATTGCAAGTTAATGAACCCCTAGAAAGTAGAAATTATCTGCAGCACTCCGATAGAGCATCTCTGATGGCTTGACCCGGTTTGGGACGTTAAACCCGATAGATCAAACCATTATTGCAAAGTAAATTGCTAAAGAAGGGTCCTATGATATTACTGTATATACGTAACTGCCGAGAATACAAAATATCAAGTAAAAAAGCTCGCAAACAGAAGCGTTCAGAGACGTCAGCTACAAGAGGCATGTAATGATATCCCACAAACTGGGATTCCGTAATGTGCGTTGCTCGAGGCAGGGAATAGCGCTGCTGCAGGTTTCGATCACTCCGCGCAGTCCTCTTTTCGAGCACAGTGATGTTTGCTCCCAGAGCGGGCCCCTGGCGAACTGATGAGGCGAGAACTTTCGGCGACCCAACGCTCGGGTGACCATCGAAAAGGTACTCCGTCGACGAGATCATTTGTACCAGCAAGGCCTTGCTTGACACCGTAGCCCTCCGATGTTCTCCTTCCTCGTCCCCACTGATGGTGATGAGATTGCGAGGCGTGGAGCGCCGGAAGCCACATCAGCGCGACTTCCATGGTGGGTTGAATTCTGCAGAACAGCGAGGGAAGGACGAAGTGGTAATACCGCCGCGCCTAGCTGGAATCTCATTTTTGAGAGCTTTTTCAGTACCCTTCAGTGGCTGATTGACTAATACGATAGCCTGAGAAGAGGAAACCAGTGCGAAGCGGCGGGGTGTTCTAATCAGTAAGCTTTAGATGCTGGCCTGACCCGGTTTTCGTTCCTTACTTTTAAAAGGAGTCCGGGAGCATTCTACGGCACTGAAGAGCCAAAATGGCGACGACATTAAGAGTCAGACACGCACTGTGAGAACTCAGCTTGAGGGATGTCAGAGACATTAGAACGTCCTGTCTTTCTATTGCCATAACTGACAATTACAATAATTTAAAAAATAGTCAGAAATAAATTCAGTGTTTGCAAATTTTAATGCACCAAAAAGGTGAATTGCTGCAAACTTCTCCAGAAGCTGCTGCCTCCACTCTGCTTCACTGATCACTCGGCTTGCGGGTTGCGTGGGACCGCTGTGTGATTCGTGCCACTGTGCGATCGTTGCACATGATTTATCGGCAGCATTAAGAGCGCTCGTTCAAACTTTTCAATGAGAACAATTCGAATATGCCTTCTGAAGCTCTTGAGGGTAATAACTTTGTGAGGTAGCGGAGAATTCAAAAGCGAGTCAGTTATATCTACTCAATTTAAGCAGAGACATTATGGCAAAGTTTTTCAGAGACTGGCTGTAGAGCAGTCGTAATAAAGTTTGTGGCTGCTAAATTCGCTAAAACCCTTCTAACTTGATGCAGCTTGCATACTGGCTGACAATTACACTTAAATTTAGTGTTCACTTGTTTAACTTTTTTTTTTCATTTTATCTTCATATGCTTTCTTTTTTTCTTTACACCTACTGAATGCAGACTTTTGAAGTCTTGTGAGAGAGTAGAAACCGCTATGTTACTCATTTACGACTAAAATATTTGCTTTAAACAAAAACCGATTGTTTTTAATTTCTCGGAGCAATAAAATGTCCACCTTTGAGAGCTATTTCTTTACAGTCATAAAATTGCTAACTTACTTAAACTATTGATTCTAGTCTGCTCACTTAAATAGACATTGATTATAATCTGTGGAACATTTTGCTGGCTTTATTTTCTTAGTTTTTCAGAACAAGGCACATAAACATCCAAAGAAAGCAAAAAGCAAAGAATTCGTTTAAATATTCTGATTCAATTCCATCCACTTTCCGCATCATGCGGTTACACTTAAATATAGCAAAGCTTCTTCCTGTACATCTCCTCTTTCCCCTTATGTATGATAGTGAAACCAACCTATGTGTTTTCGCTGTCTGTTTTGCCCCTATCTTCTCCCTCTCACTCTATCCGAACACATTTGCTTCCCTTAGCTGGCATGTGGAGCGTAAATCATTTTAAATAAATCATTTTTCCGTCAAATTTTTTTATCACAAGAGAGAAAGAATTTTCAGTCTTTTTATAGCTTTATCGCAACATGCTCAACTTGTTAAGAATCAGACTACTTCGCCCAGAAAGCGGCAGACACTATAAACTAGCTGAAGTTATAGACGATGGCTTAGTATTAAATGTTAAGCCAATTGGGGTTGGCCGCTACAAATACCCAAAAGAAGATTAAAAAAAACGTTGAAGAAATTCTCCTGACCAAAAAACGCATACCACACCTTGGCATGCTCCCTGCCTCTTTCAACCGTGTATTTATAGTTTCATAGAACCGAATAAAAACATGAGGGCAACCTGAAAGGTTTTTTTTTTTTTGTTTTTTTTTTTTTTTGTAGCTCCATGTGCGCGGCGTTTTCTGCGCCCGCTCCAAATTACAGTGGAAATCTCTGCCGCAGGATGTATTTTTTTATTTTCGTGGATTTTTTTCGCTGTCAAGTGCACCAGAGAAGTCGTCGCTGCAGCGCTCTGGTCCCGCTAAATCTAAAGAGATGCGGACTGAGGTGTTGTGACACCCTCAGCGCGGCCGCGTTTGACAGCCTTCCCAGCGTTCAAACCATGCGCTGCTGTACAGATTATAAAAATATGGTCTGAGGCTGAAGAGCGTTAAGCCGGAACACAAAATACAACGAAGCACAAGCCGAAACTTGTTTTTCAACATGATGTAAAAGAACAGGGATAGCGGACGATAAAAAAGTTGTTACAGCGCGGAAAATACTGCTGGGTGCGTACGCTACTTGATTAAAAGCTTGTGACCACACATTCGTAAACTCATACATTCCCTGCGCATCACCTGTAATATGCTTAGTGACTGTAGTAATAAAAAGGAACGAAAATATAGCTGCTTACCCACGCTACCTCTGAGACGAAGAGCCCCCTGTATGCTGTCTTGCCCTATTTATTGACAATTTTAGTGAGAAAACACTCACGCACTCACCACCACCGTCCAAAAACGTGCCATCGCTCAGATTGGCTAAGCTGTTTCTACAGGCCACAACCACATGGCCATCCGCGGATAGTTTAAGCCACGACTGGACTGAATGCAGCAGAGCGCGCGCTGCTGCATTCAGTCCGGCCGTGTTCAAACTAGGTCCGGTATAGCGGTTCCAAAGCGCGAATCTCCTGGATGGGTCTTTCAAGTTCGCCAGTCAACAGAGATAGTGACGGATCCTATCACTAAACCATGACTGACCATGACCTCCCTCCTATAGAGCTTTCAAACTAAAATAAAAATTTCCAAGCGGATTCGAACGGGCCTGGTTCGAACCCCGGTATTTTGGCTCGACAGCCGAGCGTCATAACCGCTCAGCAACCGCGGTGGGTGCTCCCTACGTTAAAGTGAAATAAATAAATAAATAAATAAATAAATAAATAAATAAATAAATAAATAAATAAATAAATAAATAAATAAATAAATAAACCATACGCTGTTTTAGGCGGCGGCTCTCAAATAGTGCCGCAAACCTGTGTCCATAGCCATCAAGCTGGCCACGGCACGGAAGCTGATTTCGGAGGCCACGGTTAAACATCCGACATCTGACACAGCGGCTCCCGGATGGCGCCACATTTACAGCTGTAACTGCAGCTTCCGGCGCTTTTGCACAATAATTAGTTTAGCGCAGACTACCGCTGCCAAGTTTTTTGTGCAGATAACCACCGCTCATCTGCCGATAATTTGCAGCCGAATTTCGAACGAGGTTTTTATTATGGCATGTAGAACCCAATGTCTTAGACAAAAATACATTGCCCGCAGCGTTTCATCAGAGGTGATTTGAGTTGTATTGCCAGTATAATATTACAAATTTAGTCTAAAGTTAGATTTAGTTCTAGCTGAAACTATCCGTCTTGCTTTTCGTGGTTTTGTTTCCGGAGGAGCATATTATTTCCACATATCTGATATACCATCATTAACACTGAATTTCTCCAAACTGAAATTACATTTATTTAATACAGCAGAAACTTCTTATGGAGAGTGTCTTCACACGCACATTTCCAGCGTTTTTATTCCTTTTTCTGCTTGACCCTCCACTGGTTATTAAACAGTGAAAGCGTGTTAATTATTCATCTAATCATTGCGGAAATTTCTAACAGACCAGAAACTTTTCATTGAGCATCAGATCCATTTTGCCTTTCAGTTTATTGATGTATAAGTTTTTATGTGCACCGAAGTTTTCTTTTTTCTTATAATTGAATGTCTTTTGTACAAACAAAATAGCAGGCACTACGCGCATGTTGATACCTACTTCGTAAGACACATTTCTATGATGTCTTGTCCCAGGCATTAACCAGTTAAGTCTAGCCAAACACGTCGACTGATTGTCATTGGATGTACACCGAAAAGGCGACGCCCACCATTGCCGGCACTTTCTAATAGCTTTTTTGTGCTTATGAAATGTACGTTTTGTGTCTCTCGGTCTTATACAAAATGTCAATGTTTATTATTGGCATAGTAACAGCTTCCTGCTCATTCTTTGGTTTGTTCTAAGGACTGAAATCATTTCAGACGTGAGTGAGATAACACAAAGTGTACAACGTACTGTGCACAAGGACGAATGTCAGCAGGTGTGAGGTAGCGGGAAACAATAAAAATAAAATATGTCAGAAATACATACATGGGGGAGAGAGAGAGAAAGTGAGAGCAATTTGAAAGAAGACTGCCAGTATTATCAATGAGAAATTACATATAAGCCTGTTTTAAAGTATTGGTCAGTAATTTCAGCTGCATGCTGGGGCAGAGGGCTGAAACTCACAGAGGTGCTGCTGGCAGATGAATAAAAACGCTGTTTAGTTTGGCGTAGACAGATATGTTTATTGATAAGAAAGGCAGAGAGGTTGGCCGGAATGATTAAAATCTAGCATGTTGTTCTGCACTGGGGAAAGGGAATGGGAGAAGAAAGAGGATTATGATGTATGACGATGGATGACGATGTGGGAGAAGGCATGTGAAAATATGTACAAGCACGGCAACCTGTGTTACAGGCGCGAGTCAAGTCCCGTGTCACACACACACACACACACAAAAAAAAAAGAGGACGAGTAAAGAGCCCGCACTGCCTGGACACCCTTCCCCTTGTCATGCCAAGCGCCCAGCAGCAACTCCTCCGACAGTGGCCTCTTGAACAAACGCTTCAAGGAAGCGGCTAGCACTTTTCGTTCGCGCGCATACACTGGGCACACCAGCAATACATGGTCCGCAGTCTCTGATGCCACAATTTTAACATTCCGAGAAGTCCGCCTGTCCAATTAAATGCAAGTACCTGCGCGTGAGAACCAGATTTAAACGAATTAAGCGTACTGTATGGAGATGATCGGTGCGGTCTGAAACATATATAAGTGTAGTTAAAAGCCGACCCTTAAGAAAAGCATTGTCGCAATAAACTTCGTGAAACAGAGATAAGCGAGAGCAGCCGCAATTATAGTTTTCATATGGGTAACATTGGAGCTACAGTGAAAATTGGTAACTGCGAATGATGACACCCAGATCTGAACAGGCTGAAGTGCATGTGTTAATGATTGACGGTCACGGCCCGTCAAATATACTGCTTTTCTAATTTAGAAGAATCAAAAAATGTTTGATAATAATAATGTTCCCTAGTTATAAGAACGCCAGAAAGTATAACACTACTCTACATACTACTACGTTGCACTACTGGTTTCTCGTTATGACGCACTGCTACACCGCGCTATGGGCCGCACGCACAGTCGTGGCTTCACTTTTTGCGTCCACATTTTCCGTCCACGGTTCGGCCTCCCCAACATAGCCTACTAATGCTCTGGCATTAACAAATAGCAAGAAATACACGACTGTCGAGGACGGAACAGTGCGCATGAGTATACTAATAGGAAAGGTGGAGTTTACAATATGTGGAAAATGTTTAGTCGATTATTATTACTCGACTTAAAAAGGTGATCGATATGAAGCTTTATGAAATATGTTTGAGAGATCGAAAAATATAATCGCTGACAAGGAACCCATATCGAGGCTCAAATGCAGATCGTAAGTTGAAAAAAAAGAATGTCTTGCATGCACATTTTTGAAACTGAATTGAGATATGAAACTTGTAAGGTGACATCAGATGACAATTTTCATACTATTACATGGGCATGCTAATAATGGTGAATGCATCAAGTCAATTCACACCATTATAATTTTTCTCGCCATGGTGTCCTAGGCACCAATGCTTTACCCGGCTGTTCAGTAAAAACAGCCATTTTCACATGACAAGAACGTAAGTCAAAATAATCAGGCACGTTTAACCGCCGGGTTCATTCTGCGAGTTGATGTTAGAGTTCCAGGTGGGAGCTTATAAGATTGGGGACATCCCACTTGCACGTTAAGCATATTTCCCGAATAATTTTAATATAGTTTAAAATACACAGAATTGTTTGTTAACCTTCTGTTTCCAGTTTCTGCATCAAAAAAGAGACAACTTTGTTTATCGGTGTAACTGCATAGCGCAGGAGTTTAATTAGCTCCTATAGGGGTAAATATTATTTTATGACCACAATAACTAAAGGGAAAGCTTTATTTCAGTATATAAAATGATTTGGTTTGGTTTGGCTTGGCTCGGTTCGGTTTGATTTCGCTTGGTTTGGTTTGGTTTGGTGTGGTTTTGGTTTGGCTTGACTTATCAGGTTTAGCGTTCCAAAGCGGCTCACGCTATGGGGGAGGCTTTAGTGGAGAAAGTTTGCCTACTTGATACTTAACCACAGAGCATTTAAAGCTCTAATGATGGAAGAGGTTATTTACGGTTAAATTATTTACCAGGCGTGAATGTTCAGTATTTGATCAGTGTCTGATCCATATTCTGTTCTCCTCACTTTCAGCATCGTCACAAACAATGGAGTCAAAGCGTTACAGTCAAGCCTGAAGGAATCAACGTACCCGCACGATGGCCGCCGAAATGCCAGACCACTAAAGAGATGACGCATACAAATCCGACGGCCCCGAGCTTTAACGCCGTAGCGGATGCCCTGGAAAACGACACCGTCAACCTTTCACTGCACCCATCGGGGCTTCTTGAGAAATCAGACTCCGTTTTCGGCCCGCAGTACCACAGCCAAGTGCGGATTATCATCATCCTCATCATGATCACCTTCTCGATGACGGGAAACACTATCGTGTGCTGGCGACTACTGCGCAACCACCGGCGGCGCCGTTACCAGAAAGCCCACGTCCTGTTCCTAAACCTCGCCGTGGCCGACCTTCTGGTAACCACCGTGACGATGACCTCCCAAACGGTCTGGGAGTTCATGGGTCGTGCCTGGATCGCCGGCGACGCCTTCTGTCGCATCTTCAAGGTGCTGCAGACGTTCGCGCTCGCGTCCTCCACCTACATGATTGTGGGCATTGCGCTGGACAGGCACTTTGCCATCGTGTACCCGCTGTCCAGCTGTCCCACGCCCTCCCGACTGGCAGCGGCCGCTTGGCTGGCCTCCCTGCTCCCTTCGCTGCCCAACCTTTATGTTTTCCGGCTAGTTGATTCCGGCGGCGGAACAAGCTACTGCGCGTCAATATTCTACGCCCAGAAAGCGAGCTCGCCTCTTGCTCGACAGCTATACATGACCTCCGTGTTCCTGTCTGTCTTCGTGATCCCGCTGATCTTGCTGGTCGCCTTGTATGGGCGCATTCTGGCCGAGATTTGGCACCAAAGTTCGGCCCTCAAGAACCGGCAGCAGACAGCATCTGCACTGCCCAAGGCCAAGGTGTGGCAGTCATTCTTCTCCCCCCGAAATATTTCAGTGACGCAGACCCATACCGTTTCGTTGAAAAGAAACTTATTTTACCGCTATCGTCGTGTTGTACATCACGAAGGTCACCTGAAGGCGTTAAGGACATTTTAAAGTCCCAATAAATCAATTTTAAACCCAATAATACGTAGTAAAAGCGGTGACAAGATGTTGAGAATGGGTCTAACATGTTTTCCTTGGAAATGTCGGTAAGTTGCAGTGAAAAAAAAAAAAAATTCCGAACAGCAACCAGTCACCGGGAGCAAATATGCATTCTCAATGCTGATAGCGTCCTACAACACAATTATATTTTTCATAAAAAAATCGCTGAAGAGTGCCACTGCTGGACGGTTGCCTCAAGTTATATTAACTTATTGTTTTAAAGCGCCGCTTTCCTTACGGGTCGCGGTCACTAAAGGGCTGATGAAGGCGCGCGTACAGCTGCAGACCACTTTAACTCACGTGGTCCACGTGGCTTTCATCAGAGCTCCCCATTGTTATAGTTGCTAGGTTAAAAATGTACCCGCATATTATTTAAAGTAATCCCTCAAAATGCGCCCAGAACTGCACCGAGACATTATTTATTATTATTATTATTATTATTATTGCTAATCTGTAACCTCAGATTATTTCTTACATATGCAAGTCTCTTTTTTCTGGTACTCTATTCCACGGCTGTTCCTTACTGCCGTCTTGTCTTCTTGTGTTACCAGGTGAAGACTGTCAAGCTGACGGCGGCCATATTCGCTGCTTTCCTGGTGACCAACGTCCCCTATATGGTCCAGGAGCTGGCCCTGGCCTTCGCCGGCGCCAGCGGCTTTCTGGATCGAAACGTGGTGGCGCTGTTCGGAGTCATATCAGCCTCAAATAGCGCCATCAACCCCTTCATATTCCTGTTCTTTCAAAAGAGGAGCAGCGCTTCCAGGAGGAGGCGCTTCGTGATGCCCTTCCGCAAGGACACAGTCGCGGAGGGCAAACTCAGCCGCGGCTGCACAAGCTGTGCAAATGGCAGTGGCATTGACCTCTACACGAGCTCCACGAAGAGCCAATCGACCGGGTTAACCGCATCGACTAGAGAGACGAACCTCAGGTCACCTTCTAAGTAGAGCACATCGATCTAAACGCCAAGTGGTTGTCCCGTGGCGTTCCGTGGCGTTCCGTGCACGTGTGTTTCCTTCCCATCTGTCCTTTGCAGAGCGCCGGACGAAGAAAATTACGCACCGTGCGATGCTTCGAGACAGCTTTGTATGTCTTGAGCTTGATCCGTAATATTTTATGAATGCCAAGCGCGCGTGTGTTTCATTACTGCACAGAATGTCGTTAAGCATGGTTCATCTAGAGTGTGTCAGTGTGCTTTGTTTCAAGATATTAAACGAAAAATGCTGAAGGTCGCAACGAATGAACCTCCTGACTCTTAGCAAGACTTTCTTCGTATACCTGAATATTGCATGGGCCACTTATGGGAACAGCGTGTTAAGGAATAGCCTCATCAGAAGAACAAAATATCTATATAAAAACAAGAACGACTAAATTTTAACGTTGCCAAACGGTTAAAGGTTGCGAAAGAACATTTCCGAGAATGTTCTTCACGAACTTTCAGTAACTTCAGTTGTCGATTTTATAAAGCGAACTATAATGCAAATCCCTATAGTGTCATACTAAATGATGTTTGTTGATGCCTTCATAGGACATTTTAACTTACAATTAATTTTATCGCGCAATGGCTACCATGTACTGCTGCACTTGAAAGGAAATGACTGCGCATTCACGCACTGCAATTAATCTGTTAGTACAGCGATTTAAGTTGCGACTATAGCTGTCTGCTGTTACGTTCAGTTAAAGCCCTCCATGAAGTTACTGATTCTAAGGCCCATATGAACTCAGTGTGCTGTCGGGGAAGTAGCCATATTTTAACCGTCCATAACAGCTTTGCGTGCGCGTTTGCAGCATGTTCAGTGGTTAAGATAAATATATGCTCTATTCAGATCGCATTTGACTCACACCAAGCCAGCTGCAGTGCAACAACATTTTCGGTGGGCACTTGCCAGCAAATAGCGTGTCCTTGTTAAAGGCGGGCATATGATGAACGCCATTTTATCGGCATCCGACACATTTTGCGCGCTGAGAGCAGGAGCGTAAAAAACCAAAAGGAAGATGGTTATCAGTTAAAAGTTAATAAAATTTAACGAGGCCACACTCAGGTTCGAAACATGCAATCTTCTCAGCAATTTAGCCACGAGTGAATAAACATAGCACGACTATATCAAATATCCAGTAGAGCTCAGAAGTATGCCGAAAGCGATTAGAGATAGTTTCTACGTACTATACACGCACTATAGTGGTGTCATATAACCCCAGTGAAAGCCCTAAAAAAGTAATTATTTCCTTGTTGGAGCAAATTAGATAATGGTCCAGTTGATTCTGGGATGTGCAACAACTGGCTTTAGTCAGTAGCACTTTATTCAAGTCTTGCACCAACGCCTTTTATTTACAGCGGCATATATTTAGGCCATTTCTCGCTTATGCGGTGTCGATATCATTGGCGTAACACATCAAGCGCAGCGCGCCTCTCTGATTGGTCCAACTGTAAGGGGATGTTACGCATGATGTCATGGAAAGCCGAGCACGTCAATTGACCAAAACGTTTACCATCGATTGACCCTAACACAGTGAAGTCATTTGTGACGTCACGATGCATTCACGAATGACTACTCACGGTGCTAATCTCAGTGCAGCTGCATAAAGGCAAAGTACAGACACCGCATACTCGTTCCCGGGCCTACTCAACGTTCTCAGTGGCCCTGCCCCATCTATTCTTTAAATTTATTTTATCCGAGGGGTCAATTCTTTTTTTGCGTTCTCCATTGTGATGTAGCTCTATTTTTCTTCCTTTATACACGACCGCAAAATTCCACATAAATCGATCACAAAGCTTTGTCTTGAGCATCGAAGCAAGTCTTAATCGTTACCAGTACTTATTAAACAAAGTAACAGTAGCTCCCATTTTTAATTTAGAGCTTATCGACATCAAATTGCGTGGTTATAACGCGGAACATAAAGGAAGACAGGTCTGATGACAGGAAAGCGCCTTACGAGGTTCTTCGGTCGCGAATTCGCGATCGCCTCAGAGGGGCTCGTGACCGTCGTGTATTAGATGTTTTTATATGTGGATATTTGTGAGAAAGCCAAAAGTGCAGTCTTCAAAAAGGGCTTTGTTAATTATTGAGCACGACGCTAGCATCAGCTCAGGCCAGTGTGTCTAAATGAGCTGTGTTTTCCCTTTACTTACAAAACCTTAATGCCAACTAGACATTAGAAACAAAAAAGTGGGGCACACCGACGGCAGAACAATGCTGTTATCGACAGCCCAGAAGAAAAAAAACAGATATTTAAAAAAAAGACAAAGCCCAAATGCCAAGAAGATATATATTTAAGTAAGACAAAGCCCAAATGGCCCATTAGCCGTCCTGTCACTTATGAGGCATTTTACCATAATAAAGCATTAAGGGTATCCCGCGAAACGACAGAATTTTACAAATTAGCTATATATCTGCTTCATCTTCCGCCTTCGATCCCGGGCACATTTTTCACGGTCGATTGGGTCCCTCATATCCAGGCATCAACGAAAATTTCGGCCTGAGCGGCCTAAGCTGCAGTGCCATGAAGCGACAACAAAGGAAGAGCTGGATGTGCGTGAAAGTGATGAGTGGCTTCCCCTCGGTCGAAAAAAAAGCCTCGGCCCGCACGCCATTGTGCACGACAAAGGTTTGGGCGGAAGGATGAATGACAGCGTTCAGATCATCAAACAGGCCTGCATAATGCCCTATTTTGTATGCATTACTTTTTTGTTTCTCATCGTAAAAGATCTTTTATGTTTGGTCCAAGTCTTATTATGCTGGTTTGGGTGAATGGAACGGGACACGAGCTGAAGTGAATATTCACAGTCACTTTAGATGTTTAGGACTCAATGTTATGTGAAAATGTACAAAAGACGACCAGAAGGAATTAAGTAATTACAGTAAATGTGCCCAGTTTAAATGGTTATGGTACTTAATACAGTTATCGCTTAGGGTAACAAACTGGATTCCAAGGGAAGGAAAGCGTAGCAGGGGGCGGCAGAAAGTTAAGTGGGCGGATGACAAGAAGTTCGCAGGGGTCAAGTAGATGCAGCTAGCACTAGAACCGGGTTAATTGGAGAAATATGGGAGAGGCCTTCGCCCTGCAGTGGGTATAGTTAGGCTAATGGTGATGGTGGTGGTGATGATGATGATGATGATGATGACAGTTATAGTGGTAACGGCGGCGGAGGAATAAGGAGTACAGGATAGAAGAATCTCATAATTCTGTCAAGCACCTAGCACTCCTCAACCACGGAAATAATTCTTGCAACGACATCTGCGTCTGCTTAGTATGTTGGCGTCCGTTTGGTATGTTGTGGGCCATCTACACGAGCGCTTGAGAGTTTGACATCTGTCTCTGCTTTTGTGTTATCCCCTTCTATTATCTCACACATCTTTCCTCTTCAAACTTCTCAAGAAGATCATGACAAGAAAGGGGACACCACTCTTTTAAAAAAATGGTTAAAAAAACAAAGAAAAGGTCATGTGCCTTCAAGACACAACCATGCAATGCATGCATTGTACAGGGAATGTCAATTAGGCGAGTTACTTGTTTTCACCCTTGTAGTTACTGCATAAACAAGAGTGCACGCGCTGTCTACTTTAACCGGCTTGCACGGGATGGCTCCCCCGCTGCCGTCTCTGGGACAGTGGCTTGCTTTGCTTGTTCGCTGTCGGCGCAGACGATGCGAACATACAAATTCTTACAAAAACGCCAGAAACGACCCCACCAGGAGGTACCGCGTTCCTCGGGCTACACAGTCGGTAAGCATGGATGAAGAATGTCTCTCGCCAAGAACAGCCGGGAAAAAGGAGGTAAGTGGTAGGAAAAAGACAGATCTCTTGTATATTCCTTACGTTTTGCAGATATAATTAAAAAGAACCCGAATGTCACACCCCTGGTTTAGACTCAGGCCGGATTGTGTCTCACGGCCACCCTTCGTAGTCCTTAAATGAAAAAGGAGAATATACAACCCAGCAAATAGCATCCAAAAAAGCTTTACCGATTGCACAGTAGTTAAGGTAGATGAAAGTAGGCGCTCGGGAGAAAGCTCCCCCATGAGAGAAAGTCCCCTGTGCTTTGCCCACGACGACGGATAAGCTCTCGCTCCAGTCTGACGTAGAACCGCGCACCGATCGGGCTTTCCTTTTTGATGCATGGCAGATGGAAGTGACCAGGTAAAATGCATCTTCGTTAACCGAGTCATGTAGTTCGAGCAGGTCCGACGAGTCAGTAAGTTGAGCTTGATGTTGATGTCAACACTCCTTCCAAACTTAAGACACTGCCCGCAACTAACTTGCGTACATAACGACCTCGTCCGCACAGCAGAGCTTTTTAAGGTATTTTTAAGCAAGTATCTGGGCCCTATGTTTTGCAAAGCTGGCTAGGATTTTAACCGAGAATGTAGCAAGTTTGGGGCTATGGCATAAACCTCTATAAAGGAAGGCTCTTCGTATTAAAATGTGGCTTTCCTGTCTAACACGTTAGAGTTAAAGGTCCCGTTGGGCAGGTGGAAAATCGTGAATGGTAGAGAGGGATCCCAGCGTAGTTATGGGATTGGATGTAGTGACCTTTCTTAAAGAAGAAGGTGCACCATCGACTGCTGAAATCGAACCTCTAACCCTTACGTCGCGAATCAACCACCTTATCGCTACCACAAAGGAAAACCTTTTTGTTTTATTGCCTGACATTCTATAAATGCTATAGGATCCAAAAAATGAGGGGTGCGACAATCTTTCATTGACTCATCACACAACTTTTTCAGCGTGGCCAAATCGTTGAAGCGGTTCAGCCATTTCCTGGGCTCAGGCCAGCTCTTTAAACCTCTCGCAAATATATGTCACATAACGAAGAAATTTCAACGCATAGAGCGAACATTGGCCTCGGCGTGGCGTGGTTGCAGTACTCGAGAGGCGGAAGCCATCGATGCCCGTTCGTTCGGAAGGCTTAAAAAGGCAACAGCCTCTCAAGCCCACAAACCAAGCCAAAACCTTTTTTTTCCTTCCAGGTTAATTATTCAGCTTTTTAAATATTGGCTGCAGACTCCAAATGTGAGACGAAAAGTTGTAGAGCACCTTTGGAAACCTGCAAATAAATGAGTTTCTGCACGATACGTGTCAAGTAGTCTTTTCTTATGCATCCCAAAACACGTGAAATATGAAGAAAAAAAAAAACAAATGTGACAGGGTGCTCGCGCATTGCTATTGTGCTGCTCCCAAGCGTGCGATGAATGAACTAGGTCGGCTGCAGTGCTGCGATAACTTCGGCGAAGCGACAGGGCGTTAAGCCGCTGGTAGGTTTCTGGTCCTGTGACTTGACGTGTGTTTGCACTATTGCGTGAGGTTCTAGCTCCGGTACTTCAGGATGTGCCCGACAGATACTGCGCCTTCCTTTTCCTGTAAACCAATTATTAATGAAAGCATTAGTATTGCATGTTAAAATTATAAATAGTAATAATGATAATTCCTAACAAATAGTAATAAAATATTTTTTCGTGACAATTATTCGGACAAAAAAATAAAATAGAACTAAAATATCAAGAAAAATAAATAAATAATAAGTTGTGGTTTAGCTCTGGTTAATCCTAGTTGAATTGCGAAAGCAACGGTGGAAGCTTCCTTTGCCTGCTAGATTATTCCTCTATGTTCCTGCGTGTCGTATGGGTAACAAGAATGCAAACGGTTCTGGCTGGCTGATTCTGACATCACCTTCTCGTATGAAAGGAGCGACCCGAGTTGGCAGCTCCTGCCCGTGGCATATATAGGCAACGGTGAATTCAAACGTCATGGTAAGCTGATTTTGTATGAGAGACCACAGACACGGACACGGCACACAGCGCAAAGCGATTGGACCTGGCGTACTATTGCTTTCGCGATAAAATGTGGCTCCAATCCACGCTGTGAAGGTGATTGGACAGCGAAGCTATAAAACGACACCACGGGTGGACGGATAACAACATTTATTGCGCACCGGAAATAAAGGCATCTTACTCCCCGCCCACAGCACGCAGGCCTAGGGGACGAGGGCCGGAGCCTCCGCGACTAAAGGCTAACAAAAAGATTTTGTCTCTTCGCGGCATCGGCCGCCAGGCGGACGGATTATTGCAGCCGAGAGGTGTCTTTGCTCCTCAGCAGTGCACCCCATTCCCAACTTTCTCTGTTATTAATATCTTCCTCGACTCTGGAAGAGTCGACGCATTATCATGTAATGTGGTCGAGGGTACCAGTGATGAATTGGTGTCGCCTTCCGAAGGTTCAAAAATGTGATTCGGCAGACGAAGGAGTATGAAAGGTCAGGCAGTCTTAATGTTGAATGAAGAGGGAAGATATATTTACAGATTGTGTACAAAAGACAACTTAATTTACATTGGTGGCCTCAAACAGAGCTACCACCGCCCTAGCGAAAGGGTGCATCACATGAACAAAACATATCTCACACAGAACCGCTTAACTCACACAGAGGAAGGCTTACGTGCCGAGCACGGAGTCGCCAGTTGAGCTCGGCTGGACAGAATTACGCAACTGGGTTTGATGGCTGCTTTTTCATGGCAACGGCAAAGATATGAGGGCGGTCGCTTCACATGATCCGCCTCAAAATTAGACAGCTAATCAAACCCGTTAATTAAGAAGACCCACCCGAGTGGATTGGCAATAATCTCGCACCCAGATCTTTAATTGTTTAAAAATAAAAACGCAGCATCCACGCTACACGCTCTCTCCACTCGATACTCTCAACCTCTCCCCCATCGGACTGGTCCTCATTGCTCCATCTCACGGCCCACACGGGGAACCAGCCGTGCCGCTGCCGTATTTCCCGAAGAAGCACCGCTGGGAGTTTGAGACGAGGATGCTATTCCGTTAGCCACGGGAGCCAGCCGTGGCTATTAGTGGCCATTAACAGTCCCCCTACATATAGGGGGGATGTTAGTTTTACGGTGATGCCCGCGGTCAGTTTGGGAGCCTGCCGTCTGCAAGATGGCTCTGCCCGTGGTGGTACCGCTCAGTCTCGCTAGCTGAGACATGCGAACTGCTCTGCGTATTCTTGCCAGTATATGCACCCCTATGGAGAGTAGTTTAACCGTAGAGGTGCTCATCTGGAGTCCTAAGGCTCTCTTCATACATCCTCGGATGAGAGAGTTTAATTTCCTCTTTTCATTCACTCTAAGATTTAGGAAGGGTACGGCGTAGCACACTCAGCTAAAGACGTAAGCCTGTATTAACTTCAGTATAGGCTTCTCTCTCTGTCCCTAAGCCCTCTGTCCCTAAGGGATATTCTCCTAAAGATGTCTAGAACTTGGGAAGCATAGTCGTCTAGCTTTTTTATGACGACGTCATCGTATCCACTTTACTGGATAAAGAATCCCAGGATTCTGATTCGCTCTACTTCAGAAACGGTTTTACATTCCACGAAGGCACAGACGCCGATAAATTAAAACGACACAAAACTACCCATTGCGACGTCACTTGAATTTTCACACACGTGGCTCTAAAAATTCTGACATCTTTACTTCCCATGGTCTACCCATGATAGCCTGGAATGAACTTAATGAATGAATGAAGGAAGGAAATGAACGTTCCTAATTTAATTCAATACAAACGTGGTGGTTCTAACCGCAATTTGACATTTTTTACTATTCTGACGTCCGCGCTGTTTGCACGTCGCTGTGGCTATTCTACGTTCGCGCTATTTTAACGCAAATTCCGAAGCCCTCCAGTACTGCACCTCTTTCTTTCTTTGACTACCACCTTCCTCCCTTCCTTACTGCGTGGTGCAGGTGCCCACGGAGAAGTGTGACAGATACATGCGCATTTGCTTTAGTCTAAATCAATTTAACAATGTATTGCCACGGCCCTAGGAAGTTACACCCCCGTTACGGTCTCAATGACGAGCAGTCCGTGGTACGACTCCCTCATACATAATAAAGCTCGACTCTACAAGCAATTTTGTGTGCATTAACCCAAAACACCGTTTAACACCGCTCTGAACCCCGGGTGACCAGCGATTTGACTACAATTGTAAACCAAATGCCCCCCCCCCCCCCCCCCCCTATCCCAAGGCCTGGCGTTTTTTGCTTACGACAACGACACGAAAATGTCCTTGGACGGTAGAGGTATATAACTTCGCTGTAATAACATCTTGTTGGGCGCCATGGTTTGCTTTAGGCGCGCAGTGCGATATCTACTGCCCGTCAGACCACACGAAGATGGCGAGTGAACAGAGGCCTTCTAGTATGTCGCCCGAAGAAGCGCACAGTGATTGCCGGGCTGAGTTGGAACGGGAGAGAAAACGCCGTAAACGTGAACCTGTTGCCTAATGTGTGTACACCCTAGAGCGTAACCAAATCAAAACTTAAAACAAAAAATAAAAAACAAATACCGACCAACAGCCAAACTGAATTAAACCGAGCTTTCGCACGTCTAGCTGTGTGTAACCTTAGCTGAAACCCTTCTCATTCTTTCTTCCACACCACGACGCAAATGCATGCTGCTGGCCATGCGGTACTTCTAGGAAGCAGGATAAAAAAATTAGCACTGCGCTTATTATTTCTGCTTAAAGCGGAAACAGCGATAACCCCTCAACAGAACAGTTGCATCGTCACTGTAATCCTATAATGGTTTCGTTTGGTTTATGGGGTTTAAAGTCCCAAATAGACTTACGCTATGAGAGACGCCGTAGTGAAGGACTCCGGAAATTTTGACCACATGGGATTTTTTTTAACGTGCACTGACTATACACAGAAAACGGGACAATCATCATCATCACTATCGCTACTGTCGTCATGATAACTAACTGCAGCATAATTGCCATCGCTGCTACCATCATCATCGTGAATAACTACAGCGTTATTGTTTCGCGACTATCATTATTATCACTAACTGCATCGCCATTTTCATCGCTACTATCATCGTTACGCTTTGCAAGGAGAATTACAATCTGTTTCTCACGCGTGCACGGGTTGCATTGTGTAAGAAAAAAGAAGTACAGGCAATGCATAGCATTTTTTCTACTTTTGTGTGGCGCTCTCAAAGGGAGCCTAATCAACGGGACAATTGTTTCTCCCTTTAGAGGCTGGTGCAGTGGTTTTGAGGACTTGATTCTTCAGCTTGTTTTAAGGTTTTTCTTTTTTAAAATAGCAAACCAGCCCTTCCTCCTAGCTCTGTTAAGGAGATGATTATATGCCCATTCGCATATTCTGTTTACGCCTACTGTTAGTAGGAGTGAGGGGCTTTTGTAGGGTTTTCTTAAAAATTTACCGACACATTTTATTGCGTCTTTGTACGGCTTTCCTTAGAGTACACTACAGTATTCTAAGGAAAGCTTTGATTAATAATACAAAAGATTTGATTGAGACGTTATATCTTGTACCGATGTATTGGTTGCCTTACCTCTCTTTTCTCGACAACAGTGTAATAAAGCGGGTGCGACGGGTGTATATTCAATCGGCCGCAAATACTTTTTAAACTTGACGCGTCAACCTTACCTGCCAAAGGGTAGCTTCGTGCAACAGAGACGTTTGTGCCATAATCGGTGAACAGTTACCTGTTTCATCAGCCAGAATTAAACTTCAGATTATTGTTTTGTGTATTGTCGTGATGCCTTTTTTTTTTTTGTATGTGTGTGTGTCAGAGAGGGGGAGGGAGGGGGTGACTATTTTTTAACGGACTTCATTGATACCACGCCCAATACTGGAAGAATTTCACCTAGAGTAGAAGTTTCGGAGTTTCCATGTGATCTTTTTGTGCTCAGGAAGAGCAGCATGACAGGTCACCACGCAGGGCTATCACGTTCATCTAAGCCTCGGTTCAGACCCCGAATATTCTAAGAAAAAAAAAAAAAACGAAGTTTGTATTGTAATGTACCCCATCGCAGTCATATTCAACGCAAAGAAAATAAATAAACGAGTCAGTATGACAAAGGACAAAGGAAATATGTTCAAGCGGTGAACATATTTCAATTCCCGAATCAGCGTTATACTTATCGCTCTAGTCTCACAACTCTTCTAATCTTAAATCTACATTAACCTGATCGTTCAGAATATCTATTTACACATGTAATCATTCTCTCGTCAGCTGAGCAATAGATTAATTATCTCGCGAAATATGTGAGGAAGTAAGCCTGGAATGCGGCTAACTTTCGCGGAGAACAGGCGACACCATATCCTATCACATAACAGAAAAATCCCCAATGACTACCATGAAAAACACGCAATGCACTGTTTTTAGGTTCTAACACTTTGAAATCAGTAAAAAAGCGTTTTTCAACACAAATCTGTGCGACTTAAAAAGACTGCCATAAATGAATATCTTGACAGCGCCTGCAGTTGTGGAGACTATTATTTTTCTCCCCCCTCTACGAAATTCCACTGATGTCCTGTAAACGTACAAAGGCATCTGTTTAAAGGCAATGCCCGTGGACGGCTGTTACCGGAGAAGTACTTCCATGTATGCATATACGAATAGAGAACAGACACGTCAATATCTTGGGAACTCCTTAATGCGGTGAGAGGCTGCACGCCGGGGGAATGTGCCTGTGCTATATGCAGGTAAATTATCTCTCGCGGTATAGCCGCTGGTCATCAATATTATTAGAAAATAAACAAAACAAACCTCATAATAACGGGGTTATATGTTAATACACGAGTACCTAGTCACCTCTAACTGCCAATACAAAGTGTGTAGCGGATCCCAATTTTTGCTGGTATTCCCATGGTGTGTTAGCAGCGGAATTTTCAGCAGTTTCCGGAGAAGGAGATTCCTCAACTTTTTTGGCAGATGATATGATGCCTTACCCCCCCCCCTTATTCCGGGAGATTTATCCTCCAGGGATCCTCTCTCACAAAATTACAAGTAGTTATAGCTCAATGCTAACAAAACATTATCCGCGGGCGATTAAGAGAGCGTTAATCCCCCCTGTCTTGGGCTCTCCTTCCCGATCCTTGTTCGCATATATTGATTTTGCTGCTAGTTAATTTACTAATACTTTACTTTGCGTCTTTATGCTGACATATTTCGTTAAAGATAACTCGTCATTAACCACGCCGTACGAACGAGTCTGTCTAGACTATACGTAGAGCACATCTCGAAGTTCAAAGCTTGGGAAGGTTGCATTGCTATATCGAACATTATCTTAAAAGAACAGAACAGTTTAGCAACGCCTGCCAACTCGGCCATGTGATTTGTGACGTCACGAAACCTGCCCACCAATCGGTACCCGACATGTTACCTGCCAAATGTACCATTCAGGTTTGGATTCTCACGAAGCAAACTTAACATTTGCAACTGTTTGTAATACTAATCGTTATATTTAAAGAACAGTGTTCAAAAGGGTATTTGTTAATAAAGGCTTAGAGAATGGATGGTTAAGATCTCTCCTGAAATGAAGAGCAAAAGGTGAGTCATGAGATGCCAGTGTACGTTACAAACCGTTTCTTGTTTACGGATGTTCTCCACGATATATCTTTATTTGTTTCTGGAAAATAAATGTCCAACCTTTGTCTGTTGTTAATAGTCTGTTTGCTAACGCTCGCCGCGACCATCACAGTTATTTGCATTTTTCGCATTTACCATGCATTTCTTGCTGTACCGGAAAATTACCGCAATTAAAACTGTCACCGCCTTGTGTGACCTCAGAATGATTGTGCGAAGAAAGCTTTCCAAGGAACCAGGTTTTAGAGATAACATCAGGAGCTAACTTGCTATGATGCAATATGGCGCGCTCGTGCGTGGAAGAGGACAAGTGCGTGTTGTTTTGGTCGTGCTCGAGTTTCGCTCGACCACAGTATGTTATTTATTACCTACTACGATATTTTCCGATAAATATAGCCATCTAAATATAGCCATCTATCATTTTCTAAATATTTAACGCCTATAAAATCGTAATCTATGTTATCAGTCTAGCCTCAGTAACGCTCGATGAATATAAATAGATAAAACAAAACAAAAACGAAGAAATTGCGCTTTCAAGAAGATTCTGAAACCTCAGTAATCTCAAAGTACTTCTTTTCATAGCCTTATGACAGAAAAAAAATGACGCGGATTTAAAAAGGCTGCCCGGATCTAACAGAGAGCCCAGGACGCTCTCCATAATCTTCGAAGCAGGCAGGAAGGTCATCCGATGATCGGGGGAGAGCGCGTTGCCTTCTCAACCAAAGGCGAAACATGGTCTAGTGGAGCAAAAGAGAGCCTTTGATATGCAGATACTGCCTTTTCAAGCAGCCGCCTTGACGCTAAATCAAAGCGCAGTACGTGACGCGTAGTCAAGCGGTCATTGCACACATGGAGGGGGCTTATGCCGTACTAGTGGTATGTACCGTAGACACAACGGCTGAGGGGCGTAGAAGACATCGCAGTCCCAAGACTCTCAGCATCACTTCCGCTCAGCCGGCTCAGCAGTGAAGGAGTGAGCGCCGGACTACGAGACATTCATCTCCCTCTTCCCCCCTTCCTCCCCCCCCCCCTTTTTTATTCCGTATCCTTTCGCCACTGAACTGTGCTATCTGGTGCCCGATTCGCAAATTATATATTTAGTCGTAGCTTTATTCAATTGCTGTAAAATCTTAACAATAAGAGCGACACGTTTTTACAGGTTTATGACCTTACATTTGTTTTCGCCAGAGCCAAATCAAGTTTACGTGACGTGCGTGCGTGCCTTTACTAGCTGCCATCTTCGCACTTGCTCATAAATGAAATCATGTGTTTAATATTTAGGATTTCAATGAAACAGTTGAGAGTAGCACTGTCAGTCGTTATATGCGTTCACTTCCTTTTGTCCTTATCTAAATGCCTCGCGCTAATTTCTTTATAATATGCGCCAGAGAACACCAGTTAATCCACACTAAGCAGGAGCAGGCTGCGGCTCAGTGATAGGCTGAACGAAAAACGTAGCGTTGACAGGACAAAAAGACGAGGATAGGCCGGATGCTACAAGTTCAACAGAGTATACTGTGAGTCCAGTTATAGCCAGATATTACTGGTCGTTATTGGTCAGACGGCTCAGTAGTCTGAGCGGAGGAAACGTGAGGCTGCCTTGTTTTGACATGCGCTAATTCAATTGCACCAGAGAGCCTAAAAACCGTCTTTCGCGCAGATAAGCTCGAGATGTTCCCTTAATATTTGGCCTTATTACTGGCCACAGGTTTGGCTTCATGCTTGCTCTTATGTATACTTTTATTTGAGATGATTTTCGTTTGCATTCAGTGAAAAGGTGGAGCAAACAAAAGTCATAACTTAGTCTGCCGCTTTTATTAAGCGCAGCAGAAAGTGTTGCAGGCGGTAAAAAAAAAAAAAAAACTGCGGTTATGAAGGCCGCATAACATGGCGTTCTAAGGCAACCGTTCACGGAATCCTCTGCACTTTGCGATGGTCATTAAAGTGGTGAAGCTTATGTAAGGGTTCTCGACTTCACCTTGCTGGCTGCGGAGCTTTTCTCTAATTTGAGCAGTGGGGGCCTGTGCGAAAGCGCTAGATAGCGCTGATGCGTAAAGAGTGCTTCATGGATCAGTAACAAGGGTTATCTAATCGGAGAAGACTTTATATAACTGTGCGCATTGGTAACATAATACGGCCATCGTGTGCATGACTTTATGCCAGGCTAGGCTTGGTATAGCTTCAACCAGCTATGGCTACCTGAACAAGGTGTCGACTAGGCTTGGTTTGGTTTGTTCATGGGTTTAACGTCCCAAAGCGACTACGGCTATGAGAGACGCTGTAGTGGAGGACTCCGGAAATTCCGAACACCTGGGGTTCTTTAACGTGCACTGACATCGCACAGCGCATGGGCGCCTTGCTTTTCGCCTCCATCGAAAAGCGACAGCCGAGGCCGGGATTCGATCCCGCATCCTTGGGAACAGTAGTCGAGCACCGTAACCTCTGCGCCAACTCGGCGGGGCAACGTCGTTTTGCTTGCCTCCTCTCCTTCCTTGGCACTAACTTCGTCTGGGCCAGTGCAGTTAGCGCAGTTAGCATGGAACTTGCATTGAAGTTTTTCCGCGCTAAAGACTGTTGTGTCATTGGTTCAGTAAATATAAGAGAGATCCTATTCAGGCTTCATAGAATGTTGTTAATTACGAGTAATGTAAGGCTACTGGAGGTCGAATGTCATCGGCCTTATCAAGGCGTCTAACGCACGGTGGTCTGCACGAAACTGGGCTTTAAACTCGCGAATCTGCTACGGGAACACTATGTCAGCATACGTCACTAGTCCCATTGAAAAACGTTCGAACTCAGGCGAACTGGGAAGACCGCGTGAATGAATAGCGCGAACACAGAAAAGAAGCATACTTTTTTTCAGGTCTACAGGTGTTACTGGGTATGTTGTCTCATTGTGAAATAAAGAATAGTTCAGGCACTTCCCCCTAACTCGTTTTTATTGAGAAGCGAGATGTGGCCAATGGCTAGAAAAAAAATTTGCAAAGCATACATGCCGGCACGCTTCTGCAGTTCGTCACACGTGCATCCTGTGCACGCACAGTTTCTTGCATGTCTGCAGATTGTAAAAACGGTTCCTGCCCACGAGACAGAGTGGACGCTGCAGGTTCTTGGTGGTGGCCGCTGTACAGCCGATGCCCGTGGTGCCTTTATCTGCGAAATACGGGTACTTGAGTCTCTTGGGGCTGCATGTTGCCTCACCAGGTACGGCACATAGGACGGTGCTGGCGCCAGTCTTGTGGCACGCCTGCCTGCACTCCTCGGAGGTAGAGAAGAGGCCGCTGGCGTTGCTGACGGGACAGCGGCCGCGTGGAAAGCTCCACACCTGGCAATGGTCGCCGTTGAAGAACCACAGCGGCCCTACCACGTCCTCCCTGGAAACGGGTCAGGGCAACCGGTCACTGTGATCCCCGGCCGTCTTCAACAATAAAAGAAAACTAACACAATATACTATACGAACAAGTAAAGTCATAGGCAACTGCAGTATACGCCCGCGGGGTACACTTAAATGTCTTCATTGTGGTTCGTGGTATGTGACTCATGATTTTCGGGTCGTCGTAATGGAGGTCTGCAGATAACATAGGCAAAATTTTCTTCTTCAGCGAACACTAATATCGCAAACTGCACGGGTGTCTTGCTTTTTGGCTGTATGGAAACGCGGCATCCACTGCCAGGATCGAACCGCGATTTCCACGATGAGTTCTGGAACTATTTAGGCGCCATTCTGTGCTTTGATAACTTTTTTGGTTATGTGACCTAAGCAAAGAGGATATGTGTAAAATATTTTGGTTATAGCAACGACTAGAAGAGGGAAGATCACAGGGTAACTGATATCCTGTGCAGTGAGTCACTGATGCGTGCATCGTTACCGTGTGAACGTACAAATGAGAATTAAAACCATTCGGAGTATGAAACACACCTATTAAAAAAAAAAAAAAAAGACAAGTGCATACTGCGGATTTAGATAAATACAAGCTCACTTCTTGCACTCCGTGAAGAGGACTTGTTCGTGGCAGATGGGGTCCTCGGAACCGGTCTTATTGGCGCATCTGTTGGCGCAGCCTTCTTGAGAAGCAAACCTGTTTGTTCCTCGGTTGCACACGGCCGCGTACGCCGGTGTTTGTTCCGGAAGAGAGACGCATGCCCGTTGCGAAGCATTGAAGTAAAACTCGTGCTTGACGGCCGTGCAGAGGGTGAACAAAGGTGGCCCGCACATCTGCTGCCTCTTGTTCACCTGCTTGAGATGAGAAACAGGTGACTAAAGCTCTCAGCGCAAGGTCCCTTAAAAGGGTAGAATATTAAATTTTAAAATAATGTGCATTTCTTATTTAGAATTTTTTCTAGCTACCGCAAACTCTCGCTCTACACGATTCTGACAAACTCTAGTCTATTGAATGCCCGTTTACCATTACCTGCACCCTTGCAACAGCGATATATTCACTCTTGCAGAACTTCCCGCATCCAGGATGCGTGGAATTAAATGATTGCAAATAAGGACACCAATACCAGCTTACACAGGTAAGCGATTAGAAGCCTCAGAGGACCAGCTATAGGGCTGACCTTTAATAAATATCAGAAATATATCTCTGCACTTGAAAATTCCGTTCCCGGCGTGGTTTTCTGATTACTGGTGGAATGAGCAAAAGAAAGGACGCAGCGCCTCTATCATATATACAAAATGAGGTTATTACCACAAGTCTGGCTTTTCGAAATTTGGACGAACCTGACTTCACATTAGCGTCGGCCTATTTATCCTGACTTTTATCCTGACACTGACATCCAAGGTATGGTTATTTTTCTACGAATTTTAATGAATTGAAGTATGATCCTAACGCCGCTCCCCATTCAGTAAACTTTACAAAAACAAACATCGACATGTGCTTGTATTTCACAATGCATTAGGTTATTTTGTTTAAAATCATTTCAGCGTTAAATAAATTTTAGGCATTATTGTACATCGTGTGAGCGTTGGTAAAGTGAGAGGTCTAGTCGATGCAAAAGTCGAGCACTTGCGGACTGTGTCCGTTTGAGTTTCAGATCAGCCTGAATGTCAAACCTTTGAGTCAAGCCTTAGCATCACATTTTATATATAGTTGTAGAGTTTAGTACGTAGAGTGTTGTAGCACCGCGAGTGTTATATCGTGTATAACTGAGCTTTACTAGTTACGTATCCAAAATAGTAACAATTCTGTTAACTGAGATTGCACATTTAGCTCTTCGGTTCAACATATAGGTTATATATCGTTAGATACGTTAAGTCTACTTATATTGCACTAGACAAACTGTAGGTCCTAATTATTCATCGTCGAAGTGTTCAGTGTGATTAAGTTACATATTTAAGTAACAACCTTAAATCATGTGCCGTCGGATAGCTTACATCCAGTAAGACTGCATTACACAAATTGCAAGTCGCAATTGTATATCGCTATAAGCTAATCTGAAATAAAAATTGAACTTTAGACTTCAATCTCAAATCTATATGATTGGAAAATCTCTCTCCCAGTGTGACCCGAAAAAAAAAAAAAACTCTACAAACACTCGTCTAACTCCATTCAGCCATGGTTAAACCGTTGCCAATTTTTTTCTCAACTTCCACTAGTTTAGCTAAACTAGGGTATTATATAGAGCTAATCCCAAATTATCCTGCGCTAGCATTGTTAGCACTAGTATTGTATCTGTTATCTTGACTCGCCACGCTATAGCCATGCTGCACGACGTGCTATGAATATCTTGTCAGATTCAGTGATCCATGCGCCTCGTTCGATTGGATTTCGATCTCAAAATTGCTGCGCAATTTGTGGGCAGCTTCTGGCAATTTGGGCAAAACATTTGGTCTCGGGGCGTTACGCAAACTGACGACACAGACACACGTGTTGCTGCTGCAGTAGCGCGGACACTACAGAGAAAAGCGCAGAAAACGGCGCATATGTGGAATGAGACGATAATTAGTATTAACCAATTTGAACGTCACAGCTTGGAGAGCATAAGTGAATATTGCCGCGAACCTTGCAATAGACAGTTTTAGATGCTCATTTTTATGGCCAGTGGAGCTGAGCGGCCGTGCGAAGACGACACTGCGCATGTGAAGAGTTCAGAGGCGGCCAGCTTGTTTACGCCTGCTGGGAAGCCATCCCCAGCAGATCCATATGCAGCGCCCAAGCGTGCGTAAGCGTGCGTAAGCGTGTGCAAGCGCGCTTGCCTGGGATATCAAAGCAAAGCGCTCCGATCTTATCCGCCCGGGCGAGCTGAAACTCTTTTGAGGCGAAAGCCTCTAATGCATCATCGTTTTCTCGTGCGACACTCCGCTGGTGTATCAACCGGTCAGCTCAGCTCCGCTGGTCGTAAAAACACTTGGCTAAAGCCCTCCGGTCTTAATTTGTTCTCGCTGAGAGCCGCTCGCGTGCGACCTTGTAACTTTGCTTGTGCCGCACAGAAAGACCTTGGGATCTTTTGTTTATGTTCAGTGTCGCTAAGACACGGGTTTATCATTTTGTTTGTCGCGCATGATGCGCTGAGATGTATCAAGAATGGTTGCAGCCACTCGACTCTGCTTCCACAATGTTCTAGTTTATTCTGGTCACCGTTTCCGACTTTATCCAGATGTTCAGATCATCAAATTTAAAATAAACGCTAACGAGTGCAATCAGTCTTCTAAATTCGACGACCGCCTGGCCCGGTTGCTGTTATCGCCGCCGCCAAATTATTTAGTCCTTTCGCGGGCGCAGGTTACACCAATAAAGAGTTCAGTTAGCCGACCCCAGTCTCATAATTCGTTTATTGCTTTCTGCATTGTCACCAACGCATGATAATATGAAATCATCTGAAACGTTTTTTTTTTTTTTTTTTCCATGCCCTTCGTCTATGACGGGTTGTTGCCAATAGAACTTGTCAAAACTGCAGTAATCAGTTATCATTATCAGTTCCTGTAGCTCCTAACTTTAAGCAAACCGGAACGATGACCTTACATAATATTACCTTCTCGGGTAAGCCTCAAAAGGGAAGTTTAAATTTTACCCTCCCATTTTTTATGCCAACGTCAAGCGTCCTTGAAGACAGTACTTTAGGACAAAAATCGTGCATCGCCCAACGCGATTTTTTTCCATCCGCGTAATGGATACCTGAGTAAGAGTATAATATAGTTAAGGGAAAAATAAGCTGTACCTTGAAGAGTATGACTCGACAGCATTAACGACTCCCCTTTGTGCATAGCTCTCAATGAACATTCTCTATCGCCTACCCTCAGTCCTCACAGACGTGTACTCGTGCTTCTCTGCCAAGCATACGAGCGGTAATTTAACCTAGTCTTTAAAATCTGGCTTTCATTTGGTATATTTTTACTGCGCACTTGTGAGATGGCATTGCCAAGCAGGCCAATGCTAATTAAAATGGTTGGTTAAACTATTTCACCGCATATTTATTTACTCCGTGTTCGCGAGAAGGCGCAAGCTCCATTAACCTCAAACATACCTCTAATCTCATACATGCCGCTAGCAAACCGTCCCAGGCAACCGCATTGTGTAAAAGCCCGCACAATGCAGACATGTTATGAACGCGAAGACGACGAAACGGATAGTGACGGGAGGCGGAGGCACTTACTTTCGGCAAAACTCTCGGCAATTCGTCCATTGTGATATCGACCAGAGTGACTTCGCTCGTACTCGTAGCTTTTTTAGTCGCTTTCGCGGCTGTCCTATAAGGATATCTGCAGAGGCCGAGAAAAAAAAAAATCAGATTTGCAGCTCATGAGAGGCTTTTCACGGGGAATCCAATGCAAACCCATAACCCTACATTTGAAGTTTAGCAGCTATCTTGCTTGGTGCTGAATACGTCCACAAACCACAGAGCGCTCTAAAAAGCAGCAGTGCGCTCACGTAAGCAGCATCGTTCACAATTGGCTGTAGTTGCGAAGGCTGCCTACTTTTCATTGAAAATGTGTCCTAAGGATCGAGCAAACTCGTTAGAAAAGATCCCATCATGATCTGTTTGTGTTTTTTTTATTATTATCATGGAGATACAGAAGCTTCGTATATAACTTTCAGGTTCGTGAATAACATGCACTGCTTCATGCCATGTTATTTTGCTTAGATTCCTAGTGTTCGGCTATTTCAATAAAACCTCTCAAATTTTCAACATCTGGACAGTGTCATAACGTGTACGCGCGTTGCTTAGGCATATTTGCAAGCATAAATATCCAGCTTATCGCACCTCTATCCTACTGTTAAAGCTGATGCAATGCGTGGGATATACCGTCCCTAATATTTTCACAGTGATCCATCTTCGGCCTTAATCTTCATGTCCATACTCGGCCTGAGTAGTTTCTCTCATGTTATTTTACTACGAATTTATTTAGGGAAAACAGCTTGTCCACTGTACATCCGATTAAGGGATGTGATCAAGCTACTCAAGTAAATTTTTCTCAGTAAAAGTTAAATACAAACAGTGGTGCTACTACTAAACTTTTGACGCTCCACTGTGTTAAAAAAAAATTCTTCCAAGCTATCTGGTGTGTCCAGACGTCCTAAATATCAATACAATAGTTTTCAACACAATATAACGATTGTTATTCTTTATAGGTGAGTTCCAACATTTGCAGGAAGTTAGCCTGTTTGAGTCAGCTTACAGTGTTTGATTTCGCCGAGCTACATTGACCATAGGGCACGCCGTATAGAAGCAGTTTGACAATTTTGATCACCTGGTGTTCTTTAACATGTGGAGAGAAAGATGCTCAAGTTGTTTAAAAGTCTACATCTCAACTGCAGAATATTTGGTTACCGCCAGAAAGACCCTCTGATAACTATTTCTTTTAAAGATGGACACAAGGTTGGAAACTCAAAGAAACGATAAGGCAGAAATATTTCAGCAATATTGCTCTCCGTATTAGCTATTTGGTACAAAGGTAGTGTATTGAAAATAATTAGGAAGCTGAATACAACTGGAAAAAGGAATGAATTCTATGGTTGGCACAGGTTCAGAACACCGCAAGGAAATAATTGAATTCGACTTGCGAAAGTTAGAATAATTGGTGGTGATTGCGCCTTAAAGGTTTAAGTGATGCTGAGTTTCAAACATGTGCTGTGAAACTCTGTATATGCGACAATGTCTCGACAAAGCACTTTCATTCAAGAGTATTTCAATACAACGAGCACTCCTCCATTCATATGAACGTTTATATTTTGATGGTCAGCAGCCTGGAGAATTTATTCATCTAATTCAATAGCATTAGAAGTTTAACTGTAAATATTGATTAATTGTCGATAATCGAGAAAAAATTGTGAACATATGAAATGCGCATACAGTAGCGAGGACGAATAACAAATGATTTAGTTTAGTTAAACAAAAATCGAAGACACTTTGGCGACTAAATTGATGAAAGGCGAAATCCTGAGTGCTGCATTCTGCAACGCGACTGTTGCGCATGTAGCGATGAATGCTGCTAGGAGTAAAGCGAGCGACTACTCCTTCACATTCTTCGAGTGCATTTATTCAGTGAATTCTGCGTGGCAACGACGAGATCAGCCTCCTCGTATTTTCGCAGTTGTTCTACGTTTACTGTTGTGCGGTTGATTTTACCGGGTGCGTGGCACTAATTGGTAATTCATTAGTTAATCACGCAACTCTCCCTGATCAGGAATCAATGATTAATTTGTCGTTAATTAGTGACAATTAGTAAACAGTCATTAGTCATTACTCAGCAATTATTATTAATTAGTATTAAGTAATCATTTTTTGATTAATACTTGTTCATTGATTGGCATATGACCATATAAGGCACACATTCGCGCATACTGTGGGGCTGCTCTGTGATAAGTCAAGACCTACCAATCAGAGCCAACGCAATAGCGTGACACTTTTGCTGACGACAACGATGAGGCAATAATGGCTTTCGCCTTAAAAATGAATATTTTGGTATGTGGGGTTTAACGTCCCAAAGCGACTCAAGCGTCAGCGATGCCGTAGTGGAAGACTGCGGAAATGTCAACATATTGGGGTTCTTTAACGTGCACTCTCATCGTACAGTACACGGGAGGCCGAGTTTTTGCCTCCATCGAAAATTGGAAGCAGCGGCTGAGATTCGATCCCGTATACTTGGGTACAGCAGTTGAGCGCCGTAACCACTGCACCACCTTAGCATGGCGTTAACGAATTTCGTATTACGAAAAAGAACGCAACAGACAGGAGCAGACGACCGGAAGGGAATGTGAGGTGAAGAACTTAGTGGTGCTAATTTGCGAAAATTCGCTGAACGCAGGGCAACTTCTAAATATGATCGTTGGTTTTCAGTGTGTCCCTCCCTGTTTCATGGATACACGATTTCTCACTGTAGCTGATAGATATTTTGCAGTTGCTTAGTGAGCACAAAGCTAGGAATGAGTGTAAAAAAATATATAAATCAAAGAATTCCTTACAGTCATGTGCTTGACCCCCTATTATGGCTATGGCCCAACGTTAGTTCTTGCAAGTCCCGGCCACGAGCTGAGTCGTCTTATTATGCAAGACAGAGCTGATTGTGCAGATGCCTATATATACGGTCACTTCAAGCATTGTAGGGCCCGTTCTGGAAACGTTACGTACGGTGTATTTTCTTTCTTTCCTGGTTTGGCGACTGCCCTAGTGGTCATCTGGTGCGACGCGGTCAGCGGCCTCCAGGATCCGCCGATGCTGCCCCCCGATGACACTGGCGCCGCCAGCGAATGCTGCTCCTCGTGCGGCGTGAACTCGTTCTCGACGACCCACGTGGTGGTGCGGCCCAGCAGCAGCGAGGCCACCAGCAGCGCGATCAGCAGCACCGAGAACACGAGCAGCCGCGCCAGGTTGCCCATCCAACTGGGCTCGGCTCCGCCACCGCCTCCGGTCGTCGCGGACGCGTCCAGCTCCTGGTGAGCAACGTGATTAACTCCTCCAGTTAGCCCACTTGAATGGTGTCCCCGCCTCTGCACGAGGCATCTCATTTGCTGCGTAGATGTGTTCGCAGCCACTTGCTGCGAATATACCCTGTTCGACAAAGGACGCGGTTCCACTTAAAAAAAACTACTAAAGATGGACGCAGGTAAGAGATATTCAGCTGAATGACCACGTGTGTTAAGTACAAACCAACTCCTTGCCTCAGAAGATTGCGTGTGAGCGCGTTTTCGCATATTCGTTACGAACTATGGACGCTTTAAAACACATCTGACTTGAAGTTTAATTCCTGCCGTAACCCGCATATAGCCTAACTTTCAATTCTTATATTCCTGTCCAGGTGCTCAGTCTTGAAGTAACGAAATGCTGCTGACATCGCCCACAAACTTCTGCCAATATGCATTGCTATGAAGCCAACGAAAATAATGTTCTTTGCAGAAGGTCAGCCACCGGACATATTTTGTCTATAAAAAGAACGTGGGAGATAAAAATCTGCAGACGTCCTCAGGACTCATGCTGGCCATGGAATTAGCGGCGGTCCCTGCATGGGCGGGGTTGTACCAGGCAAAACGCAACTCTTAAAGCGATAGCCTTTATAGGCTCATGAGTGTCTGTCCGCGAGATGTGTCCACATTTCTTCGAGAGAATGCGCGGGATACCGCGAGGTTGTGAATTCGTCGCCAAGTTACTTCATCCGACATGAATAGACGTGACGTCATGACCGGAAGTCCGATCACCTATATAACCAGAGGTGACGTCAATTCCGGTCATGATGTCACGTCCGGTCATGTCCGATGACATCACCCGGCGTTTCATGCATATATGAAGCTGACCTCAGAGGGCGTTTGATCCAGGCGCCCGTGCGGCCCCATTCATTTGGCGCTTCCTCCAACGCCGCACCCTACAGCATACAGAAGCAGACGCAGTAAAGCAGGAATCAGCGGCGTTTCACTAAAGGCTTTCGACTCATTGCACTTTAGTGTTCGAAAGTGTCTTAAAAACATTTTCCCAGATAAATGTTTGATGAAGCGCAAGTCGCGATGAATTCTCTATGGTGACACAGTGTCCAACCATGTCTCCTCAGATCTGGAAGGCGAAGTTTCAAGTTGCAGGTTACGAGACTGTATATGGTCTGGCTGATTGACGAAGCTTGCGTAGTCTGGTGCGGGTGGGGAGTAATACACGCAGTGGTCTCCGTGGAAGTAAATTGTAAGGTTATTTGTAGGAAGGCCTCATATGATATGAAGGAGGTGGAAAAAATGAGAGAGCGAAAAACATGCCAGCTAGCATGCGGCATTTTTGCTGGCAAAAGCTGCTGGCAAGCAGCGCTTTAAAGAGGAACGAAAATGGGATTCATGCACTAGTCATTGAGGAGGGTGTAGGAAGAGGCTGACAACTGAGGGTATACTGTACATCAACAGAGCAGCAAGAAAGGTCAATAGTTGTTGGGAGCTGGGAACAGATGGCCGCTCTGGTGAGGATGTCCGACCTTTAAGGAGGTTAATAAGGTACTTAAAACGAATGGTCTTCGCTCTTCTACAAACCTGCAGGAAGCCAGCCCTTTCTGATCTCCATTGAATTTCTCTGCCTTCCTGCGGCGGCAAGACAAATGAGCGAATTGCACCAATAGTATTGGTAGCCATTTGTAGGTTTCGAATTTATATCTTCACCGCCCGTCACTTTTTTCTGATTATTGAGCACGCTTAATTGAACAGTGGCTTCCCAACTTCACGGTATGCTAAAGCCGATATCTCCGAGGTATTGGACTATGTTTCTCATGACCACAATATTATCTGCCTCAACATCTGTTGCGGCTTTCGCATGTAAAACTGCGTTTGAGTTTTCTTACCTAAACTCAAGGCCCATTTTCGAGCACTAGGCCGTTTCTATAGCTATTTCGGCAGACCCTATATACTCCCAGGTGTCAATCTTTAACTCCTTTTATTATTTTCATAACTCGCCTCGTTGTTGAGTTGTCATTCATTTGCGGTCTTCACAAATTCCATGCTAATGAAAACACATTATGATGCTCCCGCGCCTCTTCAAATCATATGTACGCCATTGAGTAGAGGCTGTATATAAACGCTCTTTTCTTTCAGTCAGGCCGTTTTCCCGCACCCGAAAAGTAAGAAATACTGCCTCCAACAGACTCTGCCCATCAACAAATACAGGCTTCGTCGACCTCCTTTAACTGACTGGCTCATCAGTTCCCCAATTTTCTCAAAGTCTTGTTCTTGATATACCGCTACACGCGGTGAGAATGTTTGGGTCTCCGGGCGGAGTTTTCTAGCTGTTAATCTCCACCCATCTGCTTCAATGAGTTGTGGAGCATTTCGCTTCCGGGAAAGCGCACGCCTGTCTACTGGTCTACACGAGGGTTTTAGTTCATCTTTAGTTGATACCCTATCTTAGTTAACCTGCCCTAAAAAGGTTGGAAACTTGGCTATAGCTTTCCATAATATCTAAACGTATGCTATCTATCTGCCCAAAGCCGCCTGCATCAATATATGTCATGCCACTGATCTCTCTCATTCACTAGGTACGCTAATTTTTCTTCAGTGCGTCCGACAGCTGGCTTCCCTCTGCAATGCAGTTCATGGGTGTTGGACTCTGAACCAGGCTGCTAATCCTCCATTCAAACTGCGCCGTTGCTACCCGTGTCCCGTCGGAAGGTAATAATCTCTGTATTAGTCTTTTCTTGTAATCCTGTTTTGTGCTCTTGCATGTCGTTCCTAAATTTTCCTTTTTTAACAAACTGTTTGGTATAAGCCCACTCCTGGAGACGTCGTTCATTTTGTGTACTTTACAGCCGAGCATGTACGATGAAACTCTTAACCAAATAACTACGCCTGTTGCATGTTCCTTGTTGATTCGAGTACTTGAATCGAAATCTCATCAATAAGAATTTATCTTGCCTCTATACTAGTTCTGCATGCTGACTGCCGATGTGCTACCTCATTTCATCAGGTTTCCCTCCGACACTCAAAAAGGGGCGCACCCGGACGCTTCTTATTTGGCGTCTTGCTGCTCTGGAAGGCAAGTCTCTCTACCTCTTTCTGATACTCAATTGTGGCCTGTTCCGTTACACGGTAAACATGTTCTCCCTTCAAATCTGCTTCACCATCCCCGACATAACATTTTATTTTTCTTACTTGCATGTCACTCATTATGCCATCTACGCTGATTCTTACGCAGCTACAGCTTGATGCTATTCAGCCTAAAACACTCCCCCGCCTACTGTCCAAGGAAACTAAGGCCGAACTTGCTTCGCTGTAGACTTATCCTGCCTTCTCTTTTCGATGTCTGGGTACTTGTAGATTGATGCAAGTGAACTGGATAACCAGGTTACTCCCGAGCTTCCTAACAGTGGCCGTTTATCCCCTGTACAAAGCTTATAGAGGGCGGGTGAAGATTTTCTCTTAGCGCCATCATCAAATATTGCTACACGGCTTTCCGCCTCAACCGTAAACTCTGTATCCACCCTCATCGAAGTACTTCTGTGCGCGAGGCACGTCCTTCGGCAGAAATAGCGTTGTACTGCCATGACACCTGCGCGGCTATATCTACAGAATTCGTTGCGATCCTTCATGTTACAAAGTCCTTACCCGTTAAAGAGCAAATTTACTTTCACGCTCCCTATAGACTCCTCCCTAGTTGTTTTTCAATCGGGTTTCTTTCCACCCGTTTTCATAATGTCGCTACATGTTTGCACTGGCTTGGTGCTGAGAGTGAAGGCCTGCACGTGCTGGTGCAGCCCATCAAATATTAGGCGTCTAAGTGTTGTGCCTCAATAAAGTCTTGTACTACTACTTCCTGATTTGACGCAAAACTAAGTCACCGACATACCACAACTTAATTATATGGGACAAAATGTTTAAGTTTATTTGTCTGGTGTTTCTTTTTTCGTACGTTTTAAATGCCCCCTTTGTGCACTGACGCACCAAGCCATGGCCTTAATAATGCATTGTGAGCTGAACTTTCTCTAGACCAAAATAAATAAATATACTCACAGAAGCGCTGAGCCATGAGGCGGAAGTATGAGAAACGTACAGAAATTGATTACTCACAGAAAGACTTATGACTATGTTGCATGGAATATAGCCTTGTTCCTTAAAATGCCTCCATATTTTGAAAACTCTGCTCGAACGGGAGGGTTGTTTTTGACTGAAGGCTTTAAACCCCATTGTAAAAAAAAAAAGCACACCTCTACCGCAAGTAAGCCTTAGTTCTGAAAATAATGGTGATACATCGAAGAGAAGGACGCAAATATGTGCCATTAAGCACGGTAAAAATACAATGAACCACAGACTACCCCTCTCCGCCCTATTTTCTGTTTGGTGACAATGTGCAACCGTATAGACCTGTAAGTAACGTTCATGACACTCAATTTATTTTGTGGATGACAACTTGGCCTCGATATATGACATATCATGGAGCTTGTGGTGTTTGTACTCCACAACTCCTCCAGTTCACAAACTCCTCGGAAGTTAATAGATTGCATGCGTTCTAGAAGGTGTAAAATCACCCGAGAACCAAGCCCCTGAGCAATTATCAGTGCTTGAGCGCAAATGTTGGTTCAATCTTGGTGTATTAGATGGTGGGAAATATTTAGTTGTAAGTTTTGCATTCTAAAAAAGACACTGCTAGCAAAAACGCTTACTTGAGATTTGCAACGAGGAATGAGAAGAATTAAAGCTTATTTCTCTTTTTGATATTTTATGGCGCTCTATCGTCTGTCGTGTCTATCGTGCACAACACGAAACCAGCCTAGCTGCACTCTCCTTGGCAGCTGCTGCGCGGGCGACCACGTTACATAGTCAGTGGCACGATGCCATTTTTATCGCGTAACATCTGGTGCTGGTAGGAAAAAGAACCCTCGCTCATTGACGCGCGCAGCCCTCTCTGTGACTAACGTGCAGCAGCAGGCTGCAGAGCGATCAAAATTGAGCAGACATGTCATGACTCAATCTGTTTTTAGGTGCAAATGTCGTCAACAAGCACCGCTAATGACAACTTTTTTGTGATGACGTGCCTCATATTATTTTCACATTGATATCTCTTAGTGTGCCAACATTAAATTTCTGGGAATCGCGAAATTTTCTTTTGAAAAATAAGCCTGTTGTCGTTCGTGCGTAGCCGAAAAAAAATGCAGTATTTGAAATATTTCCCAACAATATATTTTCTGCATTAAGTACAGCAAACCGCCAAAATTGCAATAGTAAACCAGGAAGGATGAGAACAGAGTATAGTGAAAATAAATAGCGCCCGACACTACTAGATAACACCCTTATTAAGAAGCTTTCTTTCCATCATGTACACCAGCTCCGCTCCAATCCCAGTGATCCCCTTATAGTAGAAAAAGACTGTAAACAAGCTCTTTAGTTCCAATAAAGTGCAGTAACACGGTTCGAAGCAGTTTACAATTAACCGCACTATACTGGTGCCTTCTCTCTTATTATAGATCAGAAATGAAACACCTTTAGCCTGCGCTTTTTTTTTTCTTATCAACATGTTGTAAACGAGACGAAATATCAATCTCCCATAACGCTTTTAAATTCGTGCGGGCAAGATAATTTGAGCCTGCTTTGAATATTATTTTGATTTTACAGTTTTTTCTCCAATATCAGCGGCTATATTTACTGTTGCAGACCTGAAAGGAAGAACATAATAAGTTTATCGGTTTTGATTTCAATAGCATGCTGCAAGAGAGGAACAATCATGAAATCCCCGATCAGCCACGCCCAACCACATTTAGGATGCCTCACAGCTGCTTCCTGCCTGACGCGCATCGTAAGTTAAACGCTTTATTTAGGACATCAAAACCTCTACTAATAATATTTGACTCAAAAGTATTAAAGGCGTCGACAGTGCGCTGTCTGCTCAAACGCTCTTATCTCATTAGGCCGCTGCGGCTGCCGATTCCAGGGCCGCGAGTTCGCTGCCGTCAGTGGTGGCTGTGTTTTCAGTTGGCAGAATATATAAATGGCAGTGCTGCCGAGGGCTTAAGAGCGTTAAGGATTACCTGATGGTTATAAATCCTCGCAAGCTCATTATTACGCGCTGCCTTCTTACCAATGCGTCACTTACGGGCGTTAAGCTCCTGATGTATCTTTGTATCTTCCTCACTTCAACCATAAAATGTCAGACTCACTTGCCACCTGCGCTAGAAATTGCGCCCACTTTAGTTTCCCACATATCCGAAGAGAACAGTACTATTGCAGAGGAGCGCCGATTAGAATGCGATATACGAATAAAGGTGCCAAAAATAAACGACAAACAATAAATAAATGGCTTCATGCATGAGGCGTTCAAAGAGAAGATAGGGAAACTAACGTCCAACTGTACAAAATGGCGAAGACTGAGCAATGATCGAAGGAAAGAAAACAACACGCGATTATGATATTCCAATCACATTTTAAGCTTCCACTGCGTAATGCGACTACCGTCGATTACAAGTCAAACGTAATCGTTAACAACGAATTTATAAGACCCCTTTTATGCCTCCCGAAAGCAGGATGTGAAGCAGAAAATGCCGTAAAGGTCTTACAGTATTAAAATCAAGTGCATTTAAATCACATTCAGAAGTAGATTCGTTATAAAATAGAACACGCCGTTACTGCTGTGAGACCAACTTCGAATCAGCAGTATTTAATGGACAGTACAATGTCCAGAAGCAAACAAAAGATTGGTTTGGCTTGGTTTGGTTTGGTTTGTGGGGTTTAACATCCCAAAGCGACTCAGACTATGAGAGACGCCGTAGTGGAGGACTCCGAAAATTTCGACCACCTGGGGTTCTTTTAACGTGCACTGACATCGCACAGCACACAGGCTCCTTGCTTTTCGCTGCCAGTGAAAAGCGGCCGTCGAGGCCGTAATTCGATCCCGCATCCTTGGACACAGTAGTTTGAGCGCCCTAACCACTGCGCCACCCCGGCGGATGGAAACAAAATAAAAAGGAAAACCAGCAGACTGAGAGGTTGGTGTAGTGTGCTCATGCCTACCGCCACGGATTTTCCCTCCTCCTGGAGAACGCCACCGCAAATACAGGCATTGCATGAAGCAAAGTTATCAGGATGCGAACATCAGGCCCCCGGCAGGCACATTTACCTCGGAGCCACCGATGGTCGTGTCCGGGAACCCCTGCCCGGTACCGGACTGCGCCCAGAAGTCGACGGGCGCCGCGGGCCAGTACGGGGAGGCCGCCCATTGCTGTTGGAACGGGTCGATGCCATAATACCGCTGCCGCCGCTGCTGCGAAGCTGCAATCTCCATGTTTGAAACAACGGCTAGTTTCGAGCATGCAGCGCCTAGAACACGGATGAGCCTTTCTTCCTCCTCTTTGTCTTGGCTACTTCAAAAGCCACTAATCACTGTCTTAAGAAATGGCTGCTTTTGGAAGATATTTCAGTTAGGCAGACAGGGCTTAAAACAATATTCATCGAATGGTTATCAGTCAGTAAAGCAGCGTATGCTGTTTGCTATACCAACTTTACTATTGGTTAGTAATTCCTCCATGTCCTCTCTACTGCATTCTTAAAGAATCAAAAGCTCAAAGAGCCAAAGTGAGCGCGAAAAAGATGACAGGACGAAGCGCCCAAACCGTTGCGCTGACGTGCTAGTGATTAGCTCCGCCTTCGGACAAACTTTAATCCGCTTCGTTGCGGCAGAAGCCTAATGTGCCTCTTTTGGTTCAAGGTAGAACGAGAGGAAGAAGATGCCTACACGGTATGCGAGAGCACTGAACAAGGATAGAGGTGGGGAGATAGATAGATGGATTTATTGAAAGGAAAAGGCAGAGAGGTTGGCCCGAATAATTGAAATCTGGCCTGCTGCGGTGGGGAGCCTCAGTTCGCAAGTCGAGCCAACGTTTCGACAAGTGGACTTGTCTTCGTCTGGACAGCGCGATCATCACTGGCAAGGGTTTAAATGCGCTTTTGCTTCCAAAGAGGAAAAGCTAGGGAGGGGGAGGAGGAAGGGGGGTGAGAAAAAAGTAGGTCAAGGAGTGAAAAAGATATTTTTTTAGTATGTATTTCTCAGTCTGGATCCGGTGATCCTATGGCCTGAAGAAGAAAATAAAAAGCGGCAGCAGCAGGAAAAACTACAATGCAGGGTAAAGGATTAGTCAGCACCTAGAGCAGGTTCGGTGCAGACACACCTTTCTTTAAATGGGATAGGCATTCCAAGGGAGGAGGAGGAAGATGAGGAGGAAAGGCAGGGAGGTTAACCAGTAAAGGAATTGGTTTGCTACCCTGCACTGGGGGAGAGGGGTAGGTGGGTATAAAAGCTGTGGGTGAGAGAGGGATGGGTGAAGACAGTACAGTCACATCACAGACATGTCACATTACATCACGTCACAGTCATATCACGTAACATAAAAAATCATAGCCTTTCAACAGGGTATTTCAATGGTCCCTTATAAAGAATACATCTGCAGGGGAACAGTTCTCAAAAGCTTTCCGCAGGGCGGGAAGAAGGACAAAGAAACAGAATAATAACATTTCAGTGAACCACACCTGCCACGTTCGAAAAAAAAAAAGGACAAAGGACCAATCAAACTAGGAAGTTATAAGAAGGAAACGTGTTTGGAGAAACGCGTGCAGCTTATGATATTGCGGAGGGGGGATAGAGTGTGCACGTGCTTTGAATAAACTGTACAATTTACGCTGTATGGGATTGTTTTCGCGAATATTTATTGTGCAGTGGGAATATATTTAAGGAATTCTAATGTTCCTTTAGAGATATTTATTCCTGCTGGCTCCAATATTCTAAATTTATTGATTAGATATGCCTCTCTATATTTTCGGTCCCTTGCAGATTTAAAGGCTGACTGGAGAGTATATAGTTTAATTTCTTCGAACTTCGGCGTGTTCCATTGACAGACGGTCCCCAACCTGATATTGAGAAGCAAGCTTATTCAATGTGAGAAGTCAGCAACATCCTGCCGCGGACGAGCTTTAGAAATGCTAAGCGCACGATCTGGTGGTGTACCACGCGAGAAGGCACCGCAGAGCAGCGTTGAATACATTAGAAAGATTTACCATAACGGGATCTGCGATCCGCCACCGTGATACTCTACCGCTCGTGGGCGGGGCGTACTAGCTGATTGGTTCCGATGCGTCAGGTCAATGTGCCGACATCAAGTATGTGGCGCCATCTATCGACATCAAAGTGATCTGGGCATGCGCAATGGAACGCGCGGTGGCGGATCACGGTAGTGGATCACGGATCACGGTGTGCTAAATCTCTCTATTAACCGCTACCGTATCGGAACCGCATCGGGCCCCCTATTGAGGAGGTCTCAGAGAAGAGTGACCATCGCGAGGCGTCGCGAATCGGGCAGGTGCTTTGGCAGACGGCCGTAATAAGCATTCAATGATGGCATGACTGATTAGGACCGAAAAGCATAGGAGAACGGGCATCTTGAGGAGTTCCCACGGGATCGCTTACAATTAACCTGTAAAATGAAGCTCTCATAGGTGGCTTTTTCGTGTTGTTTTCAGTGCGGGATGGTGTTGTGGACAGCTGCGACCGGACATGGGGCAGGCGTAAATCATCCTGGCCCAATCATGATGCTTACGCCCACTGATTGGAGGGTTCGGGCAAAGGTGCGGGAAATCGAGGTATGAGAGGAAGATGCCGAAGGAGAATTTCTTGTCCTGGCTCGAATTCTGTCTGCGGTAGTGCCCTGCACCATTGGACTGCCGAAAGTGGCAGTCTCTCCCAGGAAGACAAGGTCCAGCCATTTCAGCGTTTTTGATGACTTTAGCATTCTGATGTAAATACGCAATGAAAATAAGTTTGTGTATAAAGGCCATAAGTACTTTATCAGGACCCTTCTGTCTCGTCCACATCTGTCCTTGACGGAGGAGCACTTCTGGTACAACAAGCCCACTGCCTGAGTAAAAAACCAGTTCTCGTCAACCCCGGAAAATGGTTTAACTTTACTGTTCTTAATTGTTTTGATGAACAACTGTCATACTTCGTCAGCGTACGTATCGTGCGCCTTGGAAAGTGTGATGTCAATTACCACCACAAGAAGTGCACATAGGCCCCTGTTTTCGTCGCGTGTGCTAATTTATCCACTTAACAGTCAGTATGTCAATAGAATTATAGCTGACGTGAATTTAACTGCAACTGACACCCCAATACAGCTTGTTAGTAGCCGACAATTAAGGTGTGGCCAGAGGTTGGTGCTACGGTGTAGGGCGCAGCGAATGGCTTTACCGGCCTAGAGGTCCCGCTCAACTAGACGCAGACCCCGATCAAAAAGCATGCCTCTCTTCCGGATGGTCAGTATCAAATCCCCCAGTTCAGTTGCGCTCTATATTTTCACGTGCAGCCTGTTAAGCATGCAGTAAGCAACCTATTATTGTAATCTCCTATTTCATGCAAAGGCATTACTACCCAAGCAACCTATTATTGTAATCTCATATTTCGTGAATTCGACGAGGCAGCTTTCCAGCCTGCTTCGAGCAACCAGACGATAAAGAATTAGCATAAACATTTAAGAACGCGTGATAGTGTGCTGGTATCGGGGTTATATGCTGCGCTGGATCGGCATCGTTCCAGGCTGCTTTTACTCGATGCATGTATATATTTCCCGGAATTTGGATGTGCGGGCAAAGTAAGAGTTCAATACAAGTGCGACTGTGTACTACGGGTTTTTTCACGCGAAAACTCAGTACTGCTAAAAGCTTGTTATTTGAACAGTTTAGCATGAATTCCTTTTAGCCATTTTACAAAGAACGCTAACGTTGATCACAAATAACTTTTACACTAAACGAAGCAGACAGACAATATTTTCAGGAAGAAGCAAACCCTGCACGACCTCCAACTGTGCAAAAAAAAAAAAATCTCCGCAGCAAAATGCATATCTTGAAAGTTATTTTATATATAATTACTTGTTTTGTACATTTTTCAAAGGCGCGTGGCAAATCAACTAAGCGATACACGCTGATAAAAATGCTTAACTTTGTTCATTGGCATCTAATCTCAAAACATTTCAAACGGTGTTTCTCTAGGTGCAAAAGTTTCGCACAATTTTGTATTTCCTGAGACAAGTAGAGCTGAATAGCCGTTTCTTACCTTTGTGTTTTCCTTTGCAAATTAAACATTGTTGCAGCTATTTATAACACAAATGCACCATTCAAAAGCAGAGAACATAAGCTTTACAAAGATATTAAAATCACATTCATAAACTAAACGAGTGAGGCACAGTAGTCGTACGATTATCACCAAAAATCTCGTCTCTTCTCCGCTGGAGTGGGACCGCCGCCTTAAGCAGTCATAGAGCGGGATAAAACGAGACAAAAATGTTCAAACACATTTTGTTTATTCTTTACTATTCTAAACCCCGATGATGTTGTACAGGAGCCTTCCTTGGCATGTTGGCTAAGCCTTTTACGTGATTAAAAGGTCTTGCAACAATAAAACCTCGAATAATCATGAAATAGTATAAAAAATCCCCATTTATTTGGTTTTGCCCCGAGCCCCGGGATTAAACAAAAAATATTTGTCAAATAAAAAACCTCACTTTTTGCACTCGGAGAACTTGAAAAGCAATCCATGAGCCCCAGCCCATTCTTCTGGAGCACATTCGTTGCACATCCTGTATTGGATCCTCAAGGAGCGAGCTGTTGTATTGCTCCATAAATGCCCACGAGGCACTCTCTGTCACATTTTTTTCGATCCCTTTGCAAAATATTTTCGCTTCGATATTTCGATCTGTTTATAGAACTCTGCAATCAACACCCTTCCCTAGCGAAAAAACTTATGAGTTGCAATAACCTCATACATATTTCTCACATAAACTCATACTAAGCTCATACTAAGCTCATACAAATCTCATACAATCTCATTAGTTTCTCATACGCTGAATGATATTTGTATGAGATTATATGAAATTTATATGAGTTTAGTATGACTTAAGTATGAGAAATCTCTATGAGGTTTATAGGGTTTTTTCGCTAGGGTTCTATCTCGATTTTCCGTTTTGCATTCCGTCAACCGCATCTGACTCATCGGCATCTTCTGCTGCAAATAGCTTCGCCTTGTAAATTGATGACGACAAAACAGTGCTTGTCTCTGACATTCTTGTTTTTGTTTTTTCTCTAGCAGGCATAGGAGAAAAGTTTTGAAAGCTCGGGGTCTCACTGTGAGCTGTCTGTTCATTATCTTCGGTAGCAGTAACCAGTGAGCAGTTACTGTGGGAGGTTTCTAGTTGATCGCAAGTCTGCTGCTGTACTTGGCAATGGCGCTTCATCGATCTGAGGCTCATCAAGCGACGCAAAAGAAAATGACCAAACACCACACTTTCGGCATCCATTGCTTATGTTACTGATGTTTCCTGTTAGTACGAGACCTTTATTTACAAGTTTACCAGAACGCATTGCGCACGATAGAGATTGTACTTGCTTCCTCGGAGAGTCTGTCTTGTCTTAATTGCCCCTCCCATAGGCTCTTAATCAATGTTATTCCCTATTGAAAAAATTGTATGAGGCAATAATTTCACATTTTCTCACACAATCTCACTCAATTCACATAAGAAATCACATACAAGTCGCATATAATTGCATAAGGTCTCATAGTTTCTTGCACATTATCATAAATTATGTACAATATTTTATGATAATAATGTGCACCTTATGAGGGTCTGTGCGATTACATGAGATTTTATGAGGTTATTGCCCCGTAGAACGTTTGGTTTTCCAGTAGGATTGTCACGAACATGCCAATCTAGGGCACTATACCTTTTCGCACATCTAGTAAAGGAGACGCAGTCCCTACGAAAATACATGTCTTGCCACTGCAGTTAGAGTCTGCGTAGCTCTATGGCTCCAAAAGTAGGGAACATCAAGATTTCGCGTCTATTTGGTGAGAAAACCACACTACGAAAGTTACTGCACATTTTCTGCCGGAACTTCGCATACAAATATTCCAGCGATATTTAAGACGTATTGAAGGTAAATCTAGCAGCAGCTGCCAGTCCTTTAACAAACCTTCTTACTGTAGAAAATGTTAAGCTATTACGCTAGATGAGACATCTCATTTTTCCCCGTGTCTCATTTCACCCCACCCTACCTTACATTACATAGCGCGCTCTCGGGGAGTTGTCCGCAAGCGCGCTACGGTTGTAACGGCGCGATATTAGGAGCGAAGCTCTTTTTGTCTGAGCCGTTTCTTTCAAGGTCGCGAAAGATGTTGTTTGACCTCAAAATCGGAGCGGCTTGACTCGCTACAGCTGCCCCGGTCGCCGCCGTCGCTCGCCTGACTAATCATATGAATAAGCACATGACGCGCTGCTGCTTCGTGGACTGTCGCAGCTGTCGCTTCGCCGTATATACGCCGCCGCCCATGCAATATATAAGCGCAGCAGCTACACTCGCGTGGGCTTCTCCTAGGCACTATAGTGTCCTCCTGTGCAGGAAATGGAGGGAACCCACTGACGAGTGCCTCCACAGCGGTCATCTAGAGGAAATCCCCAACCACTCCCTCCAAGAATGTTCCACCTTTGCTGACCAGCAAGCAAAGTTGATCACAAGTTACAGGGCCCTGAGCCTCTGCTCCTCTTTCCTGCTGGCCACTCTGCTTCAAAGTCTTTCCACCCCCTCGGGCTGAACCCACATCCCTAGGTCGATGGCATGACGCGATTGTGCCTGAGGCTGCCCGCGTCTATTCCACTCAACATATTTCCCCCTCTCTTTCTCTCCTCCTCTATCTGCATGCTGCCAGCAGTGGTTCTCACCAGTCACAAGCCTGTGCACCTCCCTTTCTTGTTCGCTCAATCACTCGCACACACGCGAGCGCTTCCAGCACTCGCTCAGCACAGCCATGGTGGCCGGACCTGGTGAGAGTGCGGTTCGGCATCCATGCATCTAAAATGAAATGCGAGAGTTGGCAGCTCCTGCCCATTCAACCTTATGTGATGCGGTCTCGTGACGTCACATAATCCGAACACCAGTCAGTGCATGGCCACGCAACCTGCCAGCAGCATCTAACAGAGCCATATATGGCAGCGATCTCACAACGCCGACGCCAGATTTTCTGGGGCACTAGGCCCTTAACGGTGCCGCAACAAAATCATTTACCTGTCCCTCCGGAATTATTTGCGAGCGTAAGAGTTGTAAGCATATTCGTACATGAGCTTTTATAATAAGTGCTGGGGTGAGGGGAAGGGATTATTGTTACGTGAGAGTAGCTTCGTTTTATTGAACTATCAGTGTAAATATATTAGAGTAGTAATAAGTTTAACAGAATTTTCGGAGGTGTACGGCAAGATTGAGCTGATGAGCAAGACGTCTACATATGGTGACGGCGGGGTAACGCTCCGGGTACCACTAGCATTACAGTGACGCCGTGGCCCCGTATAATGAAGAGCTAAAATGGTTATCAAACAATCAATCATCTAACGCATTTCTCCAGCCTATATATGTGCCCATAGTCATGACCTTTATTTAATGCCAAAAATATGCACGCTTCAAGCTCTAAACGGCGGCGCTTGCGCATCCCACTCGGAAGCGGTCCTAGAATAGAAATGAGGGAAAGGGGAGGGGGGAAGGGTTCCAGTTGGCAAAAATAATGCATTTCTCTCTTTGTGAGCAACAGAATCGGGTAAAGTAAGGTTTTTCTGCAACGAATATCGCCCTTGGTATCGGCCACTCTTTTTTTAAGTCCGGCCTTGATACACTCAAGTTCCCACGTTTAGGTCTCAGAGATCACAAACTGCTCTATCCAAACTCACCAACGTTGCTCAAAGTCTCAAACAGAAAATCATTGTCACAGGCACAAATTTTCCGGCTGCCTGCCTGCGATTCTCCGCTCTTCGCGTCTCTTTTCGCCGTTTCTGGGCGGCGGTTAAAATTATTGTTATTATTGTTCGCTGCTCAGACCCTAGAAGGCGCCACGCCCGTGCGTAAGCGTGCTAGAGTTACCAGAGTTACCAGCAACGGTGCGCTCAAATCAAATTCGCGAAGTTCCCATCTTCGCGCAAAAAAATTGTTTCACGTTGATGTTTTTTTTTTTTTTTTTTTTTTTTTTTTTTTCTTTTAGTAATGCCAAAGTGCAAGCGATGAGGATTTATTTACGCACGGATCGGCGATGATTTCTTTTACAAGGCACTGCAAATACTGCCAGAAGTGAACATCGAACTAAACCCTATTATCCTTTTCTAAAGTTCCGCTCTCCCAAAGGCTACCGGACCAATCATTTATAAATTATTTGTAACTTCGAAAAAAAAATACTTCCAAAGAATGTCAATAGGCTAATTTTTTGTCAAAAAACTAATTGCGTCCGCGTCGATGTTTTTGGGTGTTGGCACAAGGAGCTACAAAGCATGTATTTGCATTCCACTTTTGTAAGACGACACTTGCATCTGTTTTACCCACGTACCCACGTGCCCACGTCGTCGCGAACTTTTTCAGCCTTGTAAACACGACCAGTCTTCACACAGCTTGCGCCACCCAGCGTCGAGCAGTCTAACCTAGGTCTTGCCGTTTGCTGTCTAGAGGGCAGCACTACCTTGTACCTAGTAAAATTATCGAGGGGCTTTGTTAGACTGTTACCCAGTTGTAACTGGTAGTAACCGGGCGATATGGCGCAAAGTCATAAGCAGATCGTGACTCCTTCCCTTACGCCTCTGATTTCATTTAATTAATTAAGAATGTCCACACGCTTGGCATAGTTGCGATTCAGCGAACAACAGGATACTGAATGGAGTTTTAATGTTCGAAGTGTCTAAAGGTACGTCCGACGTATCCATTCGATTCTCGTAAAGATACGGCGGACGTCGATATACAGGCTCATGGCTATATGCACGTCGAACGCGGCCACATTCCGCTTGCTACGCGTGAATGAATCTTATCATAGCCTCTATGATATCAGCTAGCCGCGACTCTCGATGAGGTGCTACGAAGAGTGCATCCGTTCTAACATAGATCACGGTCTTCACTTAGGGTTGTGTACGGCAAGCATCGCTGTCACGCACATAGCTGCAGGCGATGCTACGTACTGCACCAGCTTCACCAGCTGGCATCGAGATACGCACATTCACGAGCAGCTTTCGCTTCGCACTAAACTATTACCTCGATCTGCCCGTAATGTAAGCGAGTTACTCCTAGCATTTACGCTGTCTTAGGTCCTGCATCGATCTCCGAAGATCTAGCGCCGGCACAACATATACACACCTCGCCGTGCAGAACATATTCGGCAGTCCAAAGTATGTATGTGAAATGGCATTATGCTCGTTCCTCACATGCAGACCGAGGAAACAGGATGCTTCTAGCTAAATTCTTCGTTTAAATTCTACCTCAGAGCCGTGGCAGAAGACATGCCGAATCTACTAGAGGCCTCCGCTGCTACTGCGGCGATCTGCACTGCACATCGACTCGTCGAGGCGAAGACCTACTGCACCGCACCGCAAGAGTGCACAACCGGAAAGACGGAAGCGCGAATGATCCGAATTCCCTGTGAACAGCAATGTTCTTTGGTATTTAGGGGAAGACTAGACTAAAGTGCTTAGCCTGCATCTTTTTCTTGTCGTTGAATTTTGCGTACATGTAGTTTAAACACCCGCATGCTCGAGGTTAGCATGACCCGACTGAACGGCCGCGCAGCTTTGAAACGATCGGGATCGATATGCATGCATCGCCGGACTTGGGTACGCGGTAGAAAATGTGCGCTGCACATTTCGTTGCAGAGGATGACTCTTGGAATTTTGCAAAGTGCGCCATGCAAGTGATCATTGCTACAACCACGCATCCATGTTCCAACGGCTGGCCTACCCCGAGGCGCATAAATGTTCAACCGTGGACGTATCAATGATCGAAGAGAGGACAGATTTTCACAGTTTTGGGCGCGAAATCGATAGCTACCAGTGCTCAGTGTTAGAGAAATTCTGCCTTGATCATGCGCAATTCAGTGTTTCAGGTGTGGTCAGTAGCTGTAAGTTTGAACAGTTCGCCTGTCAAGTCAGCCGCGCCAGCGATGGACCGGCGGAGCGATTTTCCACGCTACACCGCTGTCCTGCTAGAAAGCCTACCTAGGCGGCGTTTGTCATACAGCTGCTTTTTGTGGGCCCCGTAATTGAAAGCAACGCCTCCAGAAACGCGTTAAATGTTCAAAAATGTATTCTCTTCAACAGTTTCACTCCAGGCTGTCAAAGCAGGCGGACGTTGATAAAACAGTTGAGCACTCCAGTCTTTAGAAATCTGTAGAATCGCCTTCAGTTTGTAAAATTATTGGAATAGGTCACTTTCCGATCGCTGGGACATAGACCCTCATGACAGCGCTTTCACGTGAATAAGGACCACACCAGACCGAAAGCTTGTCTCATATAACATAGCTAACCAAGGTATACATTACAGCATTGTGTTGATTTTTATGGTGCATAAGCGACTAATGCTGCCATGCACCAAGAACAAGGTTTAATGTATTTGTGTGTAATGACTAAAATGTTCTTTAGGATGTAGCTTGCTTAGGAACATTTTAAGAAACCAAAAATGCAGGAAATTTGCACGTCTCTCCTAGGATTACAGTTCAGAAGAGCGTGTTGTCGGGCTAGTTGGTTCTGCATAGTATATAAGAGAAATGCGCAACAACTTAAACAGGACACTTACTCGCTTATTTATTTCCTAGGATCATGCTGGGATGGAAAGGGATCTGTTGCAAAATTGTACAAAATGTTTCCTCTTATTTTCTCGACTCTGACACACGTGTAAAATATGGTTTATTGTTAGTTCATCTCCACACTCCTTGCATATTGGTTTGTCCTCTTTCATAAGTATGAAGCTGTGTGTGAGGTGTGGGTATGTGTTTTGTGAAGATGGCCTAAAATGGCCTCCATGTTGCGTTTTTGATTACTGCATGATTTCCATTCCTTAATGACAGGTTTGACAAGTATAGTTTGTAGTTTATTTCAATGTTTCAAAAATGCTGCCATTTCACTCTCACTTTTCTTTGTACAAGCTTCTTGGTATCTTCATGCAGCATATTCACCCTCTGTAATTTAGCATTGCATCAAGGTAACCTGGTTATTTCTTTTCATCACCTTTCAAGACAACTGTCCCGATTTCATAAAGTGTAGGGTTTCTGACGACAGGAACTCCTTGGAAGTAATAGAAATAAATGAGATCCACAATCATGAGCTATCTAGGGTATGCATATACATGTCCATCGCTCAGTGGAATGGTGTCAGTACGCTGTTAGAACAGGTCTTGTGGTAACAACAACCATTGTCTGAGGTAGTCCTTTAATGGGCATTGAAATGCTATGTAACTACAGGTACTGATAGAACTCTTGATCATGTTATGTGATGATGCGATCCTTGCATGCATATTGTGATGTTATATATGGGCCCAGGTCCGTTCAGGAGCTCTGGGCAGGTAGCAGAGCAGGTTCACAGACACACGGACGCTTTTCTTTTCTTGACCAATTAACGTAACTGGCAACAGACATGCATACAGCCTAGCTTATCCTAATAGGATATGTCCCAACACAAAACCGTCCTACTTCTGTTTTTCCGCTCGTGGACTAGATGCCGGTGCAGGCGAGTCCGGTTGAGGCAAGACCAGCGGCCGGGGTGTGACGCGGCCTTCGTTCACGCCAGTCGCCCGAGGACTCGGTAGCGCGGCAGGCCACGCTCCGGCGTCTGTGTCCGGCGTCTGCTTCACAGTCCGGGGTACTGCGGTGTACCGCGGGGTACCGCGTCACGCCCGGGTACTGCAAAGTGCGGCACCAGTGCGGCAGCACAAGTACGGCGGCCAGGCACGATGGGGCGGTCGAGCTGCCTCCGCAAGCTGTTCGCCGGAGGGCGAAGCGCTGGGCAGTACCAGACCTCGGACCAGGTGCCCGACAGGTGCTGGCGAGCCGGCCTTGAACGCCAGGCCCAGGACGATGAACTCCGCCACCAGCGACGCCCAGGAGCGTCCGACCCGTTCGCTTGCCGGAACAAACTCACGCGCACTGGCACGCCCCGCACGCGGCCACACTTCACTTCCTTTCGAGCCACCCGCACGCTCGCCACAATCACCATCATCACAACCTCCCCCTGTTTCAAGACAGTTTCTTGCAACTGTTCTGGCGCCGGGGAGGGGGAAAACGTGGCGGGGAAAAACAAACTACATAATACTAACCATAAATAATCAGAAGCACACAAAACTCTTCACAATCCAACACCCGAGTTCGTTTTTTAAATCTATTTTTAGTCACCAGAAACACTATTTCACACTTCATACACAGCTCACCAAACTTGCACCGATGTACATGAAGGTAGTGAACCTTGCATGAGCACAGCTGCCATCTGGTCGTGGTGACAAATTGGTGGTGACTTGACCTTCCTCGACGCTCTTGAGGGAATCCTACGACGCAGACTCACAGGCAGCTTTTTAGTGGAGTCACCGTCGGATGTCTCCAGGCCCACTCTGATACGCGCTAATTCCGTTGCGGCTAATACTTGGTGCGTAGTTGGAGGATATTTGCTATTGGAGTACTTTCCCTCCTTTTCTTTCTGCCGTGATAGTTGGTTATGAGTTGGTGTTGTTAGTGCCATACTTTGGCATTTATGACAGGCCCTAACAAATCTTTTGGCATCTCCGCGTACATTAGGCCAATAAGACTCCTCACGTATACAATTAGTGGTGCGCCTGATTCCTTGATGTTCGCACGTGTTCTTTTCATGCGCCATTCGTAGGATTCGATGCCTGAATGCCAGGGGCACAACAATCTGTTTGACGGTTCTTCCAGTCGCCGTGGAGTAATAACGGTAAAGGACTTTCTCTTCTTCACAAAAATGGTACGAATTACCTTTACCTGATCGGAATTCCTTATCTACCTTAAGGAAGAGCCGTTTTAAGGATACATCTTTCTGCTGCTCTTCTGCTAACTGGTCCTTTGTCATGTCACACAGAAGAATGGGTGGCACGCACAGCGGTGTTCTCTTTTCTGTTGGCTTGGCCAAGGCTGCAACACATCGTCTAAAATTCACAGGTCGCTCCTGTTCTCGGGAATCTTGCGAGGTATGAAGCTCTAGGCTGCTTGAGGTCATCCAGTCGTGATTGGGATCATCTGGGGCCCTGACACCTGGTATATTCCCAAGCACGAGATCATACAAGGGCCGCTTCATGCAAAGCGCGGTCACCTCGCCTTTGAAATATGGCGTGTCCACTGGTACTCTTGCCACCGGTAACTGGGTTACCGTACCATTGACAAGTACTATCCTCTCGGTCTGCCCTGTGAAGCAGTTCTTTGGGACCAAACCCCGGCGGACAATAACAACATTACTACCAGTGTCTCGAAGCACGCACACTTGTTTCCCCATCACAAACCCTTCTACAATGGGCATTCTTCCTGTTGAATTCTGAGGTGCGTCTTTACTGACCTGCGCCCAACTGCTAGAGTCGGATGGGCTCCGGGCCGTATGCCAGTCAAGATGATCAGCACGTTTGGGAGCCTGAACTGCAGAGCATGCGGCACTCTGTTCTTCCTCTTGGTGTCGATTCCTGCAGTTTTCGGCCTTGTGTCCGACCTTTCCACACGAGTTGCACTTGAGCACCGGTCTAGTGGACGTGCGACAATCGGAAGCCCGATGTCCTGGACGATTGCATAACATACACCGCAACTGGGGTTTATTCGGCAGGCTGACGGAACTCTTGATATGAGGTTTCTCTTCGTCAGGGACTTTACCGATGTTCGAATAGTTCTGAGCTTCCAAGTATCGATCGGTTGCGTCTGCCATGATGTCGAGTGTCTTGCACTCCCGTTCTTTCAGAAACACAACGAGTTTCGGGTGGCAACACCGCAGGAACTGTTCACCGATCACATGATCGCGCAGGTCTTCAAATGTCTTGGGAACACTCGCCATTTCGATCCAATGGTCGAAATAACCCGAAAGCCTGGCGGCTAACTGCCTTCCCGTCTCGCCATCTTCTGCTCGAGCTTTTCGAAATTTCTGATGGTAACCTTGAGCTGTGAATTTAAAGCGCTGCAGAAGAGCCTTTTTGACCTTTTGATAATCTAATGAATCTGCAGCTGACATCCTGCCGATCACGGTCAAGGCTTCCCCAGTTAGGCACATACTTACGGCCATCGCCCATTTATCTTGAGGCCAGTCCTGTCCCACTGCCACACGCTCAAACCGTTGCAAATAAGCATGCAGGTCATCTCGTCGCTCGTCAAATAGGGGTAGCAGTTTTTGAGGGTTGAAAAGCTGTACTTGTGGCGCTGACACTATGGGCTCGATATCATCTGTCGTGTTGCTCCTCGCTCCTTCTTGGAGTCTGAGTTTCAATTCCAAGATTTCTTTCTCTCTCTCCGCGGCTATGCGACTTTGCTCTCTTTCAGCAGCACGTTCGGCCCTTTGCTCCGCGCGTTCCTTATCTATCCAGTCTCTCAGCTCGGAGCCTGAGAAACCCAGCTGAGCGCCCAACGCGGCTAGACGCTCTAGGTCCATCTTTGCTCAAACGTCGCGATGCGTGTGAACCCGTCCTCGACTCTCTGCCCTCTCTCTGAATGATTAGTTCTTTGAATCTACTAATTTCTGGATCCTGGCAGGCTCGCCAAATTGTGATGTTATATATATGGGCCCAGGTCCGTTCAGGAGCTCTGGGCAGGTAGCAGAGCAGGTTCACAGACACACGGACGCTTTTCTTTTCTTGACCAATTAACGTAACTGGCAACAGACATGCATACAGCCTAGCTTATCCTAATAGGATATGTCCCAACACAAAACCGTCCTACTTCTGTTTTTCCGCTCGTGGACTAGATGCCGGTGCAGGCGAGTCCGGTTGAGGCAAGACCAGCGGCCGGGGTGTGACGCGGCCTTCGTTCACGCCAGTCGCCCGAGGACTCGGTAGCGCGGCAGGCCACGCTCCGGCGTCTGTGTCCGGCGTCTGCTTCACAGTCCGGGGTACTGCGGTGTACCGCGGGGTACCGCGTCACGCCCGGGTACTGCAAAGTGCGGCACCAGTGCGGCAGCACAAGTACGGCGGCCAGGCACGATGGGGCGGTCGAGCTGCCTCCGCAAGCTGTTCGCCGGAGAGCGAAGCGCTGGGCAGTACCAGACCTCGGACCAGGTGCCCGACAGGTGCTGGCGAGCCGGCCTTGAACGCCAGGCCCAGGACGATGAACTCCGCCGCCAGCGACGCCCAGGAGCGTCCGACCCGTTCGCTTGCCGGAACAAACTCACGCGCACTGGCACGCCCCGCACGCGGCCACACTTCACTTCCTTTCGAGCCACCCGCACGCTCGCCACAATCACCATCATCACACATATAGGTATACATTTCAGAATCTGCAGTGCACCACTTGACCATTTGCCACCAGTTTGTGTGAAAATGTATTTTTCATGCATGTTAACCAGTATTTAACAGATGACCCCTGTGCACAAGCCAAAAGTGCCACGAGCCAAATGTCACGAGGCCTCACGACATGGCAGGAGCTGTTAAGTCAAGCTTACAAAGTTATATTTGAAATATGTTCTGGGACGTTTCAGCTCCAATTAGGAAAGGTTGAGGCTTACAGAGGTCCATGCCAGGTTGTCTATCACCTAACAGGGCAGCCTACGACCGTATGCTAATGAGTATATCTGAGATAACAGAGACATGAATTAAGGAATTAGTAATTATGTTTGTAGCAAAGGGCATGTAAATTAACGGGAATCCACAGTGGGATCTGCAGACAAGAACCATTAACGCTGGCACACCATACCCTTACAGGTGGAGATTAGGAGTCTCCCTAATTTTTTTTTCTGCTCAAAGCTTGTCATTTCCTTCATTCTTCCAGATGAGGAAGATGTGAAAATGATAGCATCGAAAATTCCGGAGACCATCGTTAACAAGGATGCTGATCCCAACAGCGTAAAAAAAAATTTCAGAAAAGATGGGTGACTAGTAATGCTGGGAACAGTTGAAGCTAAGTGGAAAGGCATGAAATTGAAATGCAACATATGCAGAGATATGTTGCGAGACGACCAGTCTGTGGTGTGCGACATCTGTCTCCGTTAGTTTCATCAAGTGATTGGCCAAAGCAGATGGGGCTTGTGGTTTTGTGATAAGTGCAGTGTAGTAGCATAGATGCAACCTTGCCCAGTAATAATTGGAGTGGAGTAAGTGCATTGTTTTGTTTTTGTAAGATGTTCATGGTTTCCATGCAAACGTTATGAGAATTTTTTTCGTAGAGAATGTTTGCTGAAATGTGAATATAATGTGCAATAAAACTAGTGTTTTCTTGCTATTTACTTTTCCTTGTATACATTAGTTCTGTGAAGAAAACCATAGGCTAGAAGGGAATGTAATGGCATGAATTTTGTTACTTGACCCCGTTGTGCTGGCTCAGTAGTTAGTGCTTGGCTGCTGAACCCAAAGATGCAGATTTTGGTTCCAGCCAGAGCAGGAGCATTTCAATAGAGGCGAAACAATAAGCCGTCATACACCGTGCGGTGTCAGTGCATGTAAAAGAACCCCAGGTGGTCGAAATTATACCGGAGCCCTCAACTATCGTGTTCCTCATAGCCGTAGTTATTTCGGGATGCTAAACCAGATATATATCACATCATACTCTGAGTAAGATGCTATTCATGGTCAGTTAATCATACACTAAACAATCAATTTTTTTCTGCATGGTACAGCAGCTGTTGTACAATTCTACTTTAGCCTTCATGAAGAATATCACACTGGCTCCACATGGCCTTCTGTTGACCCTTGATATGCGTCACAATCACACACCCGGGCATGTATTTGTCTAAGGGCACCTATGCATGCAAGGAGGGGACCGTTACTTTCCATTTGTCCGAACTGTTATGCACGATCCACATCATTTCTGTAATTCAACTGCCTGCTATTTGAACTGTCCAGCATTGATGCAAGTTTCAAAGAACTGCAATTAGCAAATTAATCCAAGCAGGAAACCATGCCAAGAACTGCTTCGGTTTCATCTTTAACAACTGTTTGAGAACTAAAATTAGCCAAATGTTGCAAAACATAGATGAGAGGTTACAAAATCTAAAAAACAATGCAGCCTACCTATGACAAGTAGGGTTTCACATCCTAAAGTGACATATGTAGCTATGAAAAATACTGTAGTGGAGAGTTCCAGACTAATTTGACTGCCCGGGCTTTGTACTTTATGTTGACATCTTGCAGGGAACAGAAGCATTTGCATTTCACCTGCACCAAAGTGCGACTACCATCACTGGCATTAAACATCACGACCTTGGGGCAAGTAGCCGAACGTGCCATTAAGATGTCGCAGCGTCTACGTACATGCTATACACGTCAACCTTTCTAGCATTAAAGCTGTCATATGCATGGCAGATATTCATGTTCAGCTTTGGACTGACAAGTTTAAAAGTGTACTATTTGTGTTTGTCTAGCATGAAAAACAAAGGAAACTAAGGAAAAACGAAAAAAAAAATGAACATATGTTGAAAAAGCACTAGTCATTAACACATAAAGCACATTCGTTCCTTTATTAATGATAAAGTGGCCTTCAACAATAGTACAAAGCCTGAACATTTAGGAAGGTGCTGTGCCAGGCAGCTATTTTACAGAAACCTGAACCATTTCACCTGTAGTAATGCGCATCCCGGCGGTGTGGGCTGGTCCACTCCAACATGCGAAAATTGCATCATGTGCATTCCCATTTTCCGAGTTTTGAGCTCTGTAGTGCAGGCTAACAAATTGTCGATGACTTATTTTCGTCTGATTGTTGCACAGCGCGTGTAAATAAATTACCACTGCACCTAATAAACACTGACATGCACGTGCAACATCGCCGATCATAAACGGACACACTGATGTCCGTCCAGACATCGGCGCACTCATCACAGCACTCTTCGTAGTCTCACACAGCACTCTAGTAGGCAGTAATCCGTACATCACAGCATCTCACGGTAAGCACAAACCACACCTCCAACAAACACGAATGACGCGATGCTTGGGCTAGAGACACGCCGGCGGCACCCAGCTTTTTCAGCGCCGCTTGTATATGTACTACGTAGAACTTGCAGCACCAAACCTCAATGCGAGCAGAAAGCGATGCGTTACGTGACGCATCTCATCACAGATGGAAGTGACGAAACTTTGAAGAATCAAAACTACATAACGACCGTCGTAGACGTTAATCCACATGATAACGAGGACCAAATGAGCGGGCATGCGGGCTGGCCGTCAACATCGCGATTACATGCGCTTGTCGTGCTTGCCACCCTGCCGCGGTCCAACTCACGTAAACCTATCATCATGCCATCACGTAGTATATCAACCATTCTAGGCACTATTCTTGTCACTGTACTATTCTTTGTAATTTCACATTTCACGCACGCATGTAGTACATACTTGCGCCTCGCACGTACACCTCATACAAACTTCGATTTGGCTACATATGGCTACCATGTTGTTGTTACCAACGTTACTAGTTGCTACAACCACATCTGGGGATCTCGAATCCGTCCGTCTTTCCCTGCTTTCCCGACGGATCCCAAGGCCCATATCGGAGAAAAATGCGTTGGGTCCGTCGGAAGAATCCTACCTATCGGGTCCGTCCGCCGTACCTCTGAAAAATATTTCCCGGATCCGTCCGTCCTATCCCGAAGAAAACCGCACCGGGTCCGTCGGACGTACCTTTAAGACCATCGATCGGGTCCGTCCGACGTACCTTTAGCCACAGCCTTTAATGTTTTCCAGCAAACCTCTATTTTAGCCCCACCTACCAGGAACCTTCGTGCCTACAATTTGCAGAGCTAAATTTTGCGTCCGTTCTGATGTATTGCACGTACTGCGGATATTCCTACTAGACATGACCGTGATGCTTATCACTTTCCAGCACACCAATACCACGGGCAGTTTCCGTTTCCTAGGCATATACGGTCTGAAATAAATGTGATTGAAAGAAGGTGTTAACTAAAGATGAAATCATAATTTCATACTACCGATTATTTTTGACATCGAGAGTACAAAAAGCGCGCAGGTTACCGGAGAACCTTTCATGCGCAGGTTATATTTGGTATAATTACGTTAATTTAATTTGATTTACTGTCCGAACATAGCGGGTGATTTTTTAACAATTAAAGATTTTCGTTTCGAAAACCGGGAGAAACATGTGGGCGTGGTCTGGTCAGGTGTATATAGAGCAAGGTACAGGTTATGTGATAGAGCTCTATAATTAAACCATATTAATTGACTACTCAACTATTTAGTTCTTCCGCGATAGTGTAAATATTTCGTTCGGTCGAAAATGCGTCGCTGTAACCCAGAATTGAAAAGCATGTTGGAAAATAGTCAAAAATCATGCTCTTAATTTGTATCCAAACTGTTACGCAACCAACCTTTGTACAGCGTTCGGGGTTGCGTCATATCATTTCGCTTGCATCTGCTGGTCAGGTTGGAGGTTACTTTGCGATGATTATGACCGGCGACATGAGAATCTCCGACTGTGCGTCGTCAGTTGAAAGTGTAGGTGACCATTGTGCGTTGGTTTCGTCTTGGGGGAATGGAAGACGCAGCATATATGTCTCACTTTTTGGTGCACACCTACACTTACAAATGCAGGAAACAAATTTGATGATTCAAATTATTGTCCGATTTCTCTTCTGTGTGTTACATCCAGGTTTTTTTTCTGTTTTTTTTTTTTAAATTAGCATTGCGCAACGTATCTTCCTTCCATCTCAAACTTGTCATCATAACCAATCAGCGTGGCTTCATAACGATCCTTTCTACCACAACTAACCTATAATCAGGTTATGACGTACAGCTATGCTCCAGTCATACAGAGGGGTCAGATTGATGATGTGTACTGTGTTTCGAGCAAAGCTTTTGGCTCGTTACTCGCTCACTACTTCTCGAAAGCTTCTCTCTGGCGTCGAAGTCTATGCCGTAGCCCTCATACGTAGGTGTCTCCTCGATCACTCCTACTGTCACTATCAGTGGAAATCCATTTGCACTGCAATCAGTGGAGTTCTTCAAGAGTGTGTATTAGGCCCGCTTCTCTCCTCTGTTTTTATTAACAACGTTTCCCCCGTGGTAAAGAGCCCCTCATTTCTTTTTTGTGGTGATGACATTCCCTTCAAGATTGCTTGTCACTGCAATTGGACATAACTGATTTCTCTAACTGGTGCACAAAAAAATAGACTTACTCTCAGTTATTCCAAAAATTTACTCGTAAAACGCAGTCTTCTATACCGAGTCTTCTGTGAATTTTATACTGTTGGCCAGGGTTGAAAAAATTAATGGCCTCGGTGTACTTTCCGCCCGTATTCTAAACTTCTTCTCTCTTACTAAACGTATTGATTGCTCTGCGAGCTATGCGCACACTCATATTCATTTGCAAGCTTTCAAAAGAAGGTTTCGTATTTCACTTCCTTTCTTAAAGCTGTACTTGTCCATATGCTTGCCGCTTCTGCAGTATTCGTCTATTGTTTGGAACGGTACATGCAAATAGAACTATGATAAAGTCGATAGAGTACAGAAAACATTTCTAAGCGTATTTCAACATCGTTTCTCCTGCACAGTCGCCGCACCTTCCTTCTCTTAACTGCCATCGTGTCAGGGCAGATATAATTTTCTTGTACAAACTCCTTGATGCCCATATTCTGTGTCCTCAGCTCCAAGAGCGAATCCTGCCTGCGAATTCCGAGGAAGAATATGAGGGAATTGACACCGTTTCAAGTTTCACCCCTTCTGCATTCCCACTCCCCTCTAGACAGATTGCAAATGTTTAATTCTTTTTGTCCTTGATGTCATCTTAGGCTCGCCCTCTTGGTTTATATTGCTGTTCGTAGTGTTGTATTCTGAGCATATAACTTCCACTTTCAAGCCTTTTCTATTTACTTCACTTGCGCTTTTCCTCCTCTTTAATTGTGTCTATGCCTCCTTAGCTGTTCTGCCTGTTTTTAATATTTTAACTTTAAAATGTGTATTTGTATCTGTCTGTTTGTACCGCGCTGTATGACTGACTGTATTTCTCGTTCCTATTGTAGGGATTACATATTCATTGGCACTTGGCATGGTAGATTATTGTCTGTATATTTCTGTATCGTTACTCAACAACTGTAATTGGTTCATTTTTTCTCTGTTGACTATTTTTTACGCGATTTACAGGACAAATTCCTCATTGATTTCATCGAGACTACTTTCCATCTAAATTCCTCTTTTTTGTGCTATTTCGTTCTTCTTCTTTTGTCTTCTATCCCTATATGTGAAGTCTTTCTGTGCAATTTTTATTGTTATTTGTGCTGCAGTGCCAAGAATTGTTCCTGCGCATGTTAAACAAAGACTGGACCCCATGGTTGTTTTTACACAGCATAAAATTGATTGATTGACTGACTGATTGATTGATTGTCTGATTGATTGATTGATTGATTGATTGATTGATTGATTGATTGATTGATTGATTGATTGATTGATTGATTGATTGATTGATTGATTGATTGATTGATTGATTGATTAGTCGCCTCTACGGATCTATGGTTAAAACACTCGGCTACTGACCCAGAGTAACCGGGTTCGAACGACCCCCCCCCCCCCCCCCCCCCGCCAGCGGCTTCGTTTCGACGGGGTAGAAATGGAGAGGCGTCCGTGGGCTGTGCGATGTCAGTCCATGTTAAAGATCCCCAGGTGGTCGAAATTACTCCCCAGCCATCCACTACCGGCTTCTCTTCCTTGACTTCTCTCTTTCTACTTTCACTCCGACCTTCTTCCCTTCCACTACGGTGCAGTTCAGGTGTCCATAGAAAAAAGTGTGACAGGTGCATTGCCTTTCCTTTCTTGTAAATAATTTAATTTAAATTTCCTGATACCGACCACGGCGGCCGCGTTTCGATAACGGTAAAACGCAAATGCTTCCACATGTGCGATGTCAGTGCACATTAAAGACCCTCAGGTGCAGCCCTCCACGACGGCACCTCTTTCTCTCTCTCTTCTTTCAATCCTACCTTCCTCCATTCCCTTATAGCGCCGTTCATGTACCTACGGAGATACTCCGGGGCAAGGAGCCTCCGGCGCAACGGTCAAATATCCATACGTTCCTTATCACCCCGACCAAGAGGTCAGGAGTCGCAGTCCCGTCCTCACGATTGCTAAGCGTCTGCCTGGTTGGCCGCTTTAAAGAACCGCGTTAACCTCTGCATCATCTACATACTTAGTCTTTTTAGGGTCTTCAGTTTGATCTCGTTCCGGGCACACATCACACACCATAGGCTTAAACGCCGTCATCTATGCAATCATGCACCTTACCATTCCGCGTAGTAATGAGTAATCACTCCTTTACTACTGCATAGAATCCGTGCCAAATCGATTGCTTAACATTGCCGGGCAGATCGCTAAATCGTAGTAAACAAGTAGGACGGGTGCGTTCTGTCGCGCCGACCACAAATCAAATCGCTTGGATGGATGCTGATGCTGATGATGATGACGACGGCGACGATGATGATGGACGGATGGATGGATGGATGGATGGATGGATGGATGGATGGATGGATGGATGGATGGATGGATGGATGGATGGATGGATGGATGGATGGATGGATGGATGGATGGATGGATGGATGGATGGATGGATGGATGGATGTGTGTGTGTGTGTGTGTGTGTGTGTGTGTGTGTGTGTGTGTATATGTGTGTGTGTGTGTGTATGTGTATGTGTGTGTGTGTGTGCGCGTGTGTGTGTGTGTGTGTGTGTGTGTGTGTGTGTGTGTGTGTGTGTGTGTGTGTGTGTGTGTGTGTGTGTGTGTGTGTGTGTGTGTGTGTGTGTGTGTGTGTGTGTGTGTGTGTGTGTGTGTGTGTGTGTGTGTGTGTGTGTGTGTGTGTGTGTGTGTGTGTGTGTGTGTGTGTGTGTGTGTGTGTGTGTGTGTGTGTGTGTGTGTGTGTGTGTGTGTGTGTGTGTGTGTGTGCGTGCGTGTGTGTGTGTGTGTGTGTGTGTGCGTGTGCATGTGCATGTGCGTGTGCGTGTGCGTGTGTGGAAAAACGTTATTGGAGACTTGTCCTTTACCGGTAACCGGCCGCCGTGGTCAACCCTTGGTCCAGTATGCCGCACTTCAGTGCTGCCACTGTGGCTCGGCTTACACGAAATCGTAGCGCTTTGTCGTCCTCGCTGGTCGGCAGGTGTTCCCACTGCGTGCACTAGGGTTGTCTATGCTGATTTCTAAGTCTGCCTTAGGGCAGCTCCATGTGACATTCTCTAGTCTCGGTTTACCATGACGCGCGGACATTTATCTGCATTAGGAAAAGTGTGGTTTAGTTTGCAAACAGTTGTGAGTGGGTACCCGATTCTAGTCTGCGCCAGTCTGCCGCCTCCTCTTTGGATAGCCTTTTGTGTCGGGTCGGGTATATACCGTTTCCGCCAGCCCCTCTAATGGTCGAGTATGCCTGGCTACGTGAGGATTTGAGGGTCAAAGTGCACGTGCTACTGAGTGTTGAGTCTGCTCGGTTGACGTGCCCTCAAGCTAGCTCGCCTGCTGTCTCATTTCCCTCCCTTCTTCCTTTCAATAGAACGTTTTCATAACATCACCATTGTCCCTCATTCTCATGTCGCGGAGCCCATACTGTACTATGTTTAGTGTTTGTTATGTGTCTTCTCGTCCTTTGTCGTATACGACTTGCAATTCGATCCTGCCTCTTATTTAGTTTATGCAGGCTTGTTAGGGTCCGTCAGGTTTTGTCGTGTTGCATTGCCATGCGTCATTTCCAGAGTGATGGCGGCTTCTTTAGCTGCCTCTATATGCTTGGGTTGTTTATCGTTGTGCTGGTTATTTCTGTTCCTACCGTGTACAATGCCACGGGGGTCGTTTTGCTTTGATATCAGTATTTTGCGGTGTGAGTGCACACTACGCTAGGATTGTTGCTGGATTCCCTGCTGAGTGCTTGAACTCTCGCTTGTCTTCTTTCATGGTATACACTAGGATCAATGTGTCTTGGTACGGATCATAGCCGGATGTTGTTTCTGTCTTCATTGTGTTTCTTATTGAAATCTCTAATATGATTGCATAACATCAGGTCAAAAAAGCTTCCGTCACTATGTCCATGGTGACCATACCTAGAGATCCCCTCCCCACCTCGTTCAACTATGACGATCGCCCCTTCATCCTTCATCTCCCCTGCCTTCACAAGAAGTGAGCCGCTGGCGCTTCGGTGCACCGGCTACCACGTGGTCTAATCACGTGCTCTGCGCCGCTTTCCGCGAAGAGCTATCCACCGGTGCTTCCGAGCTTCGGTGAGTACAATAAACCGCGCATTGGACTCTTTTCCAGTTAGTTTAGCTAAGCCAGCCGTGGATTTTCTCTTCTGCACTGGTCTTCATCGAGGGTACAATATGACGAGCTGTACTTTGCGGCCCCAGTGCACCTTTAGTAAACCTCTTCCTGTTTGTAAACAATGTGACTTCAGGGAGGCACGTGACGAGGGAAGCGAGTCGAAGGAAAACCGGCTTGGTGGGAAAAGGCGTCCTCTCCAGCCGGATCTCCCTGCTGCAAGGAACGTCGGGGAGCTGCCGACTGGTGTGCAGTTTCTGCCTCCAATTGTGCTTTAGCCATATTCAGATCCGGCACAATATGCAGCACTCCTTAGTATACGTACCCATTAGCAATTCTCAATTTGAAAAAGGTAGTCTCAGCAAGCATGTAATTATTTTTCTGTTCCATGGGCGTGGCCCGTTGCGGACGATCTGAAGTCCTACCAGACGCTTAAAACGCATAGGACTTAAGCACGCTGGAAAACAGGCCTATTAGAGACATGGGGGTATATATATATATATATATATATATATATATATATATATATAACTGCTGGGCCCCACGAAACGTGGACAGTTGTGAGCGAAAACAGCAGCGCACGCGCGAGATAATTCGTGCTTGTTTGGGTGATTTCCCTCCCAAGTACAAAATTTTTAGTTTGTGTTATGTTCGTTCAGACAAACAAAATATATTATTGGTACATTGTAGTCGGTGAATGTGGGGGAAAAATTATTTCCGCCTTGTCGTGTAATTCAGTCACCTAAAAAGTGTTAAGAGGAAGCATAAATTTTTCCCGCTGCTAGCAATACCACGCGAATGGGTCCCGCGATATGGAAAGTAACAAAGAGCGTTTTGTGTCACATAACAATAATTATACAAGGCTCACAAATATTCATAAGTGCACTTAAATGATTCCAGTAAAACCACGTTTCGATTGGGACATGACATCCTTTGAACACGCTATGTTATGACTCCGTCTAGGTATGAGGCTGTACTTGAGCGATCATGCCACTCGCATGACCTTGCAATGGGAGCCGTTTTGTAAGAAAGTTAGCTCCTTCCACGTGGCCTACCGAACTGGAATAAATTCAATGACGAGAAATAATCTCTCAAAGCGCTGCCATTGATCGCATGCCGTCCAGGCCTTTTAGAGCGCGATCGGTCAGCGTTCAGCACGATTCGTTCGGAAAGGCAATAAAGCAAACTAATAAGTGCTTGTTCTTTTTCTCAGAATTACGCGAACGCACGAGTATACCAGAAAAATGTGCTTACTGTCAAGTACAAAGTCGAGGCCTGCGAGCGCATGACGTTTGTCGCTTCGCTCTTTGCACAGCTGAAAAACACATTTCGGCCGCTTCTATAGAAGGGAAGAAACAAATGACGTAGGTCATGTTCGATCGAATATCGCATCACACCACGCGAACACAGCGAGTTGTCACCAGACGAGACCAAATCCGCCGCACCACGCCATCAGCAGCCGAATGTTTTGCCCACCAGGCCGAACCACGTGGCGGCCGCCCCCTTCGCTCCTCCTCCGATACGTCATTCGTGGCGTAGGCCAGGAAAGGTCTATTGGCACTTAAAAATATTATACTCTTATGTCTGTAGCTTAGACCAGCACGCGCGAACGGCGCAGCCGCTGCAGTGATATTGGCGATACCGAGAAAACTCTTCGCTCATTTGAGGCTCGACGTTGGCGTATAAACAAGTCTGTGTTGTGCTTGCGGTTGAGCCACAAGTCTGTCGGCGGCTTAACAAAACTAAGTTGCTGCGAGCGACGAAGGCGTCGCTGTGGCGAGAGCGGTGCTGCGGCCAGAGCGGCGCTGGTAGCAACGAATCGAGAAACAACCTTCAACTTTCGGAACTGCCGTCCCCTACAAAGCTCTGGCCGCACTAGTGTACGAAGCGCCAGCGCAAAACCTGCCGCCGCTGTCGCTAAACTATCTTTCTTTTTTTTTTTTTTTAACGCCAATTATTCACTTGGTTGCCTGAAATTCGGTTATTTTAAATATTTTGTTTATGTCGCGCTTGTTCGTGCTATTCCACAACTGCCATGTGTGTCATGTGATATTTTGCTTCTCGAAGCACTTACCTGATTCATCAAGGCGTAATGCTCAGCTATATTGGATATTTGACGACAATGAAAAGATTTGAGGCCATTAAAGTGAATATAGAAATGAAGTAGCAAGTTATTGTTATGATTGTTTCCAGATGTTCAGATGGTAGTACAAATGTTCTAGTCTTCAACCGTCACCTCGCGACATAGTTTTAGTCCATGGCGTCGCGTCGTGATAGTAGTAAGTCAAAAGAGTAGAGCAAATAAGGTTCGTCACATTGACTGCTGCTAAACGTTGTATGATACAACCGAAATCCGGTTTTTACCTTTGATACCGTCCGAACCACTTCCCGCAGAAGCGACGCATTGTCAGCTAGTGCAAACACTGCAGGTGTTCGATGTGCATTACTCTTATCGCTCTGTGATCTCTTTGAGCGGACACCTAGCGCCACCGTTCCCACGACTGCTTGCTTCCTAAATGCTGACAAATTCAGCTTCAAGTGGAATCAGAGACTTCGTGCTATTCACCTGACCAGTTCAGCGCCTCTCATCGCACCTCTTATTAGTCTTCCATTTCAGCTTGCAAGCCGAAACAACAGTTTAGACTAAACGGAGAAAACAAGGTGAGGGCACTCTACCGCTGTGTGGTCCCGTTGCAAAAGACTCCTAACGTTGTTATTGTTGCTTTTGTTGTCGCTCCGGTTGCGAAGGGAAGATGAACAGGCGGATTACAATACGCGGCCCCAGTGTGGTTACTCGTTAACAATGTCGCACGCCTCCGCTCTCAGTTTACTATGAGGAATCCGCACGCATGATGCTATATTTAGAGATTCGTATGAACTGAATGCAGTCAGGTGCAACCAGACTTCACAGGGAGGGTGAGGGCTAGTGGGTATACTTTGTTCTGTAGGGCAGTGAGAAGACGAGGGACAAGACACAAACTCTGGTGTCTTGTTCCTCGTCTTCTTGTTGTCCTATAGAACATCATATTCAAGCAGACCGTAGGAACATGCAAGCTTGACCTATAGTGACGTGACTGCTCGGGATACAGGGTTCTGGGCTTGATTCCCACCCCACGTGGTCTCATGACGTCACACAGCCCATCGACTACTTGTCCCTCGTCTTCTTGTTGCCCTATGGAACATCATATTCAAGCAGATCGTAGGAACGTGCAAGCTTGACCTATAGTGACGTGACTGGCTCGGGATATAGGGTTCTGGGCTTGATTCCCACCCCACGTGGTCGCATGACGTCACACAGCCCACCGACCAATCAGAGTCTGGCCATTGCGCCCGTCAAACTCTACCTGCCAAAGGAATCCTCGTGGTTTATCGCTCACAAAGGCGACGATGGGCTTTCTGTTAAATAGAAATTAAAGTTGTCGCATTATTAATAGAAACAAAACTTAAAAAATCTTCCTGCCCTATGTTTTCATCTCTTATATTACAGATATTGGCACATCTAAATATTTGTTGTTTTTATTGTTGTTGAAGACTTGAGAAACTGGCTGCGCGGGGCCAAAAGCTGCCGATGCTTAAGAGGTGCGCCAGCTTCTGCGCGCAACGATGAGAACTCGGTAAAGGCGTTTGAAAGGAATGAAACAAAGCCGGATGAAGTGAAAAAAGTTCGTGGTTGATACAGCACTGGTTACGAGACTTAAACAGATTGCAACGCTGGGAGCACATGTACGGTGAGAATAGCTAATCAGAGCTAAAAGCAAGACGGGTTACACAATGCAGAGAAAACGAGTGGTTCAGCTCTGTCAGAAAACACAGTGCTATAATAAAAAGCTACTGAAAATGGTGTTTGTGAGAACCAGGCGCTGTTTCTTTCTTATTGCAGGTCAGGTTCCGACACACATACGTAACCTTATGCGTCTTTATTTTTGCAAGACTAATACTCATTATTGGTTAAAAGTTATTGACCAACCTGAATAAAAAATCAGTGATTGGCATTTCGCACCGACTTTATCGTCATTACTTTACATGCCAGCTCCAGGGTTTCGATGGCCCCGAAATTAGCCTCTTGTTTACTGAATTCCATTCTTACTTCGCAAACAATGGGCGCGTTACACCCACCCATGTTCGGACTATACGAAGTTGTGATGCGAACACAGTTTTTTTTTTTGGCACGATGTTCTTTGTCAACCATGTCGGCCCGGGTGAATAACTGGTCTCTTCCAGTGCGACCGAAATCTGGTGGCTGGGCAAGTGGTCAATACGATGCGCTTTGTACTGTGCGCACTATCCATGAAACCGCACAATCAGTTAGTCTTTGACTAGGCAACAATCACAGGGGGAGGCGAGGATGATCTGTACAAGTCCCGCGTATCATCTTGAGTTGAACGGGTGATCTCAACACGGTCGGGCGAGACGTAGGCGCAGGAGTACTTCTTCCCAAGAAAGAAGAGCGTCCCACATTGGACATTCATGGTCAACCTGCAAAAACGACATTGATGTGAACTACGCGAGAAGGCTCTATGTAGTAGAACTAATTTATTTTTGTAATTAATGGGGTTTGTGTCTCGAAAAAGCACATGGAGATATAAATGACTCGGTATTGGAGCACTCTGAATCAAGTCGGGCAAGCGACAATTCTTAAACGCGCGTAAGCGCCGAACGGCAAGTAGGCGCTTTTGCATATCTCCCGCATCAAAAAAAAAAAAAAAAATTGCTGAGGCTTCGCCCTACTAAACATAGGCAAAGCGAAAGCGTGGTTTTGCTTTGTTTCGCTTTGGTTGGGCTTATTTTTAGAGAAGCAGAAATGGTTCTGCAGCGATTAAATTGCCGAGTCTATAGAGTCGAAGACGCCGTCAATTACAAGAGGGAATATGTAATGTTGTATCTGCCGTCAAAGGCCAAAAGGAAAGTGTCGGGAGACCATAGCCGGTACCGTGGTTAAGCTAATAGACACATTGTGACCTCTGGCTCGTTGAAGGTCAAGCAGCCGGACAGGTTGACCTTGGCTAATACATGTTGCAGTGAAGCTTTCACTTCAAAAGTTAAGGGGGATACTTAAGCTCCGCCTTCCAGGATATGACGCGGTAAAGAAAAATTCTGACTGCTTCCAAAGGCCCACAAATCCCCATTTGTTGCACAATATTGAGCAACGAAAGACAGCAAGCTTGTTCTGGCCCTAATTCTGCATTTTTTAACTGTGCGAACGCTGGCACAGTCATACAATTGAAGAGCGAGGTTTAGTGAACGGCCCCACCGATTTTACAGTCATTTTCTATTGAAGAAGAAAATACTCAAGACGCTGAAAAAAGTGAAGCCCATTGCGAGTGAAGGACGTTCGAACACTTTCTAAATTTCGGCGGCGTTGCAAACACATTCATGCAGTATGCCTGATTATAAGTGCTGTTCTGAGGTTCCGACTAATATGCACGTGCTGTATACGCCTTCTGAATAATTTTCTCACAGGCATTATCAATTGCGCTGCATTACAAAGCGCCGAACACCGGTAAATTTTTCTTTTATATCAGTAAGAATGAGGTTATCTACCACTGTACATTGCAAACTTGTCTGTCTCTTTGTCGCAAAGTAAGTAGAAACACCCTAGAGTGATGGCATCCTGACAAAGCTGACACCAGCACTTACGGAGCGCACACCTGGTGAGGCGTTGATCGCGCGGCGCGGGTTTGCGGCGGCGTGCGCGGCGATCAGCACTTGAACATGTCGCACAACAGCTTCTCCATGGGCGTGTTGCCGATGGTTCGCTGGAAGTAGAGGGCCTCCACGCGCTCAGCCGGCACGTAGCGCAGTGACGGGAGCATCAGCAGTAGCCGGCCGAATCTGCGGGGGACAAGATATGCGGTTTCTCACCGGGCGAGCCACAACGTACTTTCCGGATTGCATGCGTGTCGTTTTAATTGTAGCGGATACAGGCGGTGGATGGATAGAGTTCGCGGTCAGTGAAGTTCTGCACTGGTTGGACAAGCCCACCATGCGCAGGAGCAGTGCGCCTCCGAGTGTTCACTACTGGCTTTTTGTCGTCATAATGGCGGTGTTTCTCACAATGACTGCACAATGACTGCACTGGCGGTGTTTCTCACAATGACTTGCGTCACAAATGCTGGACGCAAACGTGCTAGTTTAAAATAGCACCTTGTTGCTTGTTTAAAGAGCAACCAAACAATCACGAGCAAGTATGCAGAGCAAACTCATATATCCCTGTGTCGTTTGCAAACATGTTTGTTTAAAATAGCAATCAAGAAATTACAAGCAAGTATGCAGAGAAAACCCATCTAGCTCTGCAGCGTTTGTACACGACTGTAGCCTTAAGAAGGTATAAGGAGTCTATGATGAACTATCGGTATAGAAAGCAAGAGGGTTAAGATTTTACCCCCTCCTATCTAGCAAAGCAAATCAGAGATATAGTTCCTAAGATATAGAAGCTCTGGCATAGGTGAGCGTACTACGTACCTGACCGGGTGCGTGGGGTGCTGCGTCTTGACGTGCTGCTGCAACATGAGCTGGGCCTGGTCCTGCAGGGCCTCTACTTGGTGCGCGTCCTTCAGGCCGCGGGAATCTGCGAACGACAGAGACGTTAATGATTAAGTTTCCAGCACGCACGTTAGCATATTGTGTGTACGGTAGAATAAAAGGCAAAATCATTTAAAAGCGCGACGACAAACCACTCATTAAACCTGCCTACCAGCGCAGAAATCACCAAAGAAGCACTGCACAAAAACAAAAGAAAAATGAAAATACTCTACCAACAATACATGGAAAGTGCGTCAATGGCATATAAGTGTATTTCACTGCTAGGAGCATCTATGCCTTTTTCCGCAACTTCTGTAACGAAATGCGTCCCAGAAGTCATTAAGATTTATTTTTTATTTATCTTATTCTATTTAAACACATACTATTTAAACTAGCCGGCACCTCAACGCTTGTTAACACATTGGTCAAGTCCTGGCAGAAGGGGCAACAGCAGTAAATAATGCAATAATATAAAAATAATGACACACAATAACAAGCAGACATGATAACGCAATGCAATATTATAAGCTAAGTAATATCGGTTCCAATGTTAGTAGTTATCTCCTATTTTTTCAATAGCTGAAAATCATTTGTTCAGTGAACAATTAGCCAAATAAACAGCAAAGGCGGAATATGACATGCGATATCGGTTCACTAGTGTGTGTATAAAATATGTTCTCTTAGTTCGATTACGGTACGTCGATGACCAGTGGTTCACGGGCATCGAAGCACGCTAAGTGTGATTAGAGTTACTATATAGACTTTGCCAGAGTTGTGCGAATGTGTCGCATAAGCCACCAAGTTTTTCAACGAAGCCATAAATCGTTTTTTGCAGTAGTCGAGCAGCCAGACTGGAAAGCAGTTCAGAAGTGGTTACTTTGGCTGTACTAATCGAAATAAGTCACGGTCACTACAGCTCGCACACAGCGCAGCGTCCCCACGAGGGATGATGCAATGCAACCTGGGTGCCGGCCGGGTTACTTCATGGTGGTGCATGGTTACTTGGCGGCAAAAGAAAAGAAACGCGCAACTGTGCGATGAGTTTGTGGCGCCGCCTGTGAACTGATGGATCACTGTGAGTGTAATTACATTCCCTTTACCATATAAAATGGCAGTGTAGGCTTTGTCCTTACTGGCCCTGATTGACAACAGTAACTGAACGCTAATATAACAGCACTGTTGTGTCTTCTCTATTGTGCCGTCAAGTACGCTGTAGTCAATGGAAGCATTTCTTTCAGGTGGCAATATTGTTTTTGTAACTACAAGTGCATTCTCGGAAGTCATAAAAGCGAACTAAATATTATCGGCGTTTATTTTTTTATACGGGTATGTTTTCAGAATGTGCTTTCGTCTGCACCCATACAAGACAGCGCGAAGCTTGCTTCCCGTATACAAACAAGCGAAAACTAAAAGCACATGCCCAGAAATGCTACTGCGTGTGAGGGGTATCTTGGAAGCCTAAAGTGTTTCAGAGATGATTGCAGCATGTTCTCGTGACGCATCGGCACTGACCGGCCTTGAAGAGCAGTATGGCCTTGAGGCAGGCGAACTCCGCGGGGTCGACGCCGATGGCCCGGAAACGGGCCAGCACTTCCTGCAGGATGCGCACGTCGGTCAGCGGGGCTTTGGCATTGTGGTGGCCGCCCTCGCGGCCCTGGTGCTGGGCCCCTCCACTGCCATTGCTGTTGCTGTTGTTGTGCAGCGCCAGCGCCGCGTGCTCGGCGGGGCTGAATAAGGGACTTGCCTCCAGGGGCAGGCACCACTGGATGGCGCACAGCAGGAACAGCTCGGACCACGTCTCCTCCAGGATGATTACCTGCGCACCGAGAACGTGGGACTGAGACTGCAGCTTTCAAGTGACAGCCACCGCTGTTCACATTTTACGCGATAGCGTATATAAAGCTCATTCGGTCGAAAAGCCGTCGCCGTACCCCAGTTTCGGCTCGGGTGTTATCGGGAGTGCTCGGAACGTGGAAGGGAACTTGTCCGGAGTTGTCGGCATGGAGGCCTGTAGGTGAGGCGGTGTCCCCTCCTTTACGGCGCATTTCAGGTGTAAACCGAGAAATGTGACGGGTTCTGCGCTTTTCCTTTCGTATAAACCAATTTATAAAAGAGTTCTCGCGCCTGCTGTTAAGGCGCAGCTTAACTTATCCCAATTTTTTAAGGTTCGTCTTCTCTGCTCTTCAGTATAAATGTGTAGAGAACCTTCCTAAGCTCTTCTCACCACGTCATCTAGCTGCTCTCCTTATGAAAGACTCGCCTACCGTCTGGCATGAGGTTCGGCTAACAGCGGCGTCCATTTATACGACACGTATTCCAAAGTGTTCCGTGCAATAAAAGGTTGCGCTTCGTCCTTGTCTCGATAGCGCAGCTTTTTATTGCATCGAATTATGAACGAACTAGCCCGACACGTTCTACTGTTCCATGCACATTGTTTACCCGTGTTGTGAGATTTGTTATACAGCGCTCATCTTACTCTCGATCTCCGTTTCTGTGTCATTCCTGCTCTTGTATTTCTTTCTCCGAATATCCAGTTGTTTTGTCTCCTCCGCGCCAGTTATTTCGTTTAACGTCTTGTACTGTATTCATGTTCTAAAAGCAAATAATAAGAACATTGGTCTGGAGCGATATATTTGAGTATATCGCAACAAAAAAAAAAAAAAACACAGCGTGCACAGTTCAGTTTATTATGAAAGTGCGTTTCTGACATGGAAAACGATATATCTCATATGTCTCTTTTTCATCATGTATACGAGCGTAACACAACATTGCCCTCCTTTTGGAACCTTCATGCATTTCACTTCGCAGTAACCCAAGCTCAAGAGTTAAATTTCCCACGCTCAACCACGGTTGCTTATGCTTGCTCATTTCTCTTTTATAGACCTGCAATGATCGGAATAACCTGTCTGTAACATTAAAAAGCCATACTTGGGAAAAATTCCTTGAGAGACGCATCACAAAATTTATTTTTGTAAACATAACTGTTCCAAGTATCAGTATGTTCGTTTGTTTACTCTCAATCTTCACTGCATCCTATTGATAATTTTTACGTCTTTGACGCTTTCGAGAAATTACATATAGCACCTCTTGGTATCTTCCATTTATTTTTTGGCACGCTGACTTCCACTTTGAACTGGCTTCAAAAATTTTAATTGTGTAACGTTATTTTATAAACATTTAGCTTTTATATTTACGTCTTGTATCCGCCTCTCACCTCTGTAAAGTACTATAGACGGCAAACGTTTACGCGGCATGTATGTGCGGAAAACATTATTTTGGCGCAATCAGGTTGAACCGTTTGAAATGTGACAAGGTATCGTGAAAAAGAGCAAAAAAGACAAAGGACCGAAAAAAGGAAGGATGAAACGGCCGCTGTCTACACACGCAAACAGCTTTTAGAGCGGTCAAAACCGCAGGATTATTTAAGTGGAAAGGTAGACGTTTAAAAGAGCCCATAGAACTTTGTCTATTGTTTTTGTCTTTTTTGGTATTTTACACAATATGAACCACTTCCTCTCTTTTCACGGACCTTTGTCTTTTTTGCGCTTTTCCACAAAACGAACCACTTCCAACTCGCCCAAGACAACGTATTGACAAGGCATACGATGTGTGCGTGTTCTATCCGTGTTCTATCATGAAAATGGTTTAAGCAATTATGTTAACCCCACCCCTTATGTAATACCCCCAAAAAGGGGGTCTTTAAGGAAATAAAAATGAAAATGAAATGAAAATGAAACAATACAACGTAACTGAGTCACAATCAAAAATTTGAATTTATTTTTTTCAGTACCCCCGTCCCGTAAACTTTTGGGACCGATATTTAGTTTGTGCCTTGAAGGTATTATAAATAAATAAACAAGATGGTAAAATCAAGTATGGTTACACAGTGACGACAATGACATTCTGGCTCAGAACTGAGAGTAAGTGCCGTGTATCGTCGTTTTTGCTTTGCCCTAGAAAACTTTCTCAAAGGTTGAGTGAATGAGCTGCAAGTTAATGCTACATGTCCTCTTTTAAGCATTTGCCTTTTTGTTCTTTTTCTTACTGTAATAAATGAATATCGTATCATGCTTACTCGAATCTTGGCTGACTTCGATTCTAAGCCGATATTTTCACCATATCCTCCATTTTTACTCTAAGCTCCTGCCACGCTCCGTATAGCAACTAGCCAACATAGAGCGACACCAGCTCGGACCCTGCTGCACAAAAGCAGATGGTGGGCTCGGCTCTATGCGTACCTGAGAGCCACAAGCTTCCGGCCACCCTGTACGATATCGAGCCGACCGATCAGTATAGGCTGTAGTTAAGGCTCAAGAATAAATAAATGTTTTCACCACCACCACACCACCAGAAAGCTGAAGGCCAGTGGAAAAAATTTCACTCGAATGTAAGTGGACCGAAAGCTGGGAGAATCGAGAAGTGCAGCAGCTGCCAAATGCAAACGATATTTATTTCCAAAAAGCCCACTCCCCACGGACTTACAAGTTACAAGAGCCGACTTCTATATTGGTCTAGGTCACATGGCAGGACGATCTACATGACCCGTGAAATTTATTCTGCGTGGAGTCACAGCCAGAATTTCTCAAGGGCTTCCGTCGGCTACGGCTAGTAATGGCGACAGTGGTGTCATCTGATGGATTATTATTATTATTTTTTTGTGTGTGGGGAAGGGGGGGGGGGGGGTGGCACCAAACTGTTTGCCATTATTTTTAGTTTTCCAGTATCCGCGGGTTGTCGTCACCCGTTTTCTGGTGTATGGGGCCTTTAACGCTATTGCGTTTTAAATCTTTCGGCTTAGAATCTGAACAATAATGGATTCGGAACGTCACGCACAATGCGCCCGTGGGTCTGCTGTTCATAACATATGTGTGTTTTCACAAACTCATGCACATCCTGGATATTTATTCGGAAATCCGTTCATGGACTGGACGCACACACTTCTTTTAAACTCTATTGAAGTCCTATGCAGATATCCTTTTTGTCTTTAAGTGCTCTATACTTTATTTACGAGTTGAAGTCGGTATAATAATCAATTTAATTTTTGTCCGTTCATCGTGCACAGATCATCGACAGACTCAGATCTATTGGCAAAATTATTTCTTACCGTTCAATATATGTACTTACATAAACAATTCCCATATGCCAGAGTTATTTGTAGACACTGTGGATATTTTAAGCGTTAGTCTCTGAATTCCTATGAAATGTGGAAACAAGTTTGCAGAGGCATTGCACAAAGTATACGGCGCCTAGCACGTGAGCATGCATACCTGGTCTCTGAAAGGCAGGTTGGAGAACGACGGCAGGTTCTTGGCCCACTTGACGGCCATGAAGAGGAGCCGCGCCGAGGTCTCGTACACGCTCTCCTGAGCCACCGGGTAAAGTGGAAATTCACCGTAGCCCGGCATGGGCCCCTGCTGCTGCGGCTGCTGGCAGAGCAGAGGCGGCGGCAGCAGGTTCATCGGGGAACGCCGGCCGCCGTTGCCCGTCACCGCTCCGACGGCTGACTCGCCTATTCCGCCGCCATTGCCAATGTCATCCCGGCAGCCGCCCGACTCGGATGTGTCCTCTGCACGCCAGGGAACGTTCATTCACTCTGATCAGCGTTTAATATAATATTCGAGCATAGGGACTCCCGATCCATCTAGCTGATATAATAAATCTGAATGATTTGTGAAATGAAGGAATAACTCGGCGGGGGTGATAGCGAAAATCGTGGTCGACTACCGTCGTAAAATAGAATGTCCACTGCCCTAGGTCGCACTTAATTTAGAGTTGACGAAGGATGTTTGAGATAAGGCGTGGTATGTAACCAACACCACGATAATCTCGAACAACGTAAAGCCGGACACATTCTACATAGGTCTTGTGGCATCTCTCGCAGTAAAAAAAAAAAAAAAAAAAAAAAAAAAACTGATAAAAACTTCGTGCCGGTGACTTCGAGCATGAGCATGTCGACATAACAGAGTTCTGCGCCAATATACGGCCCCTAATTCTCTGTCAGAATGTCGCCTGCGTTTTTCACTGCGGCGTTTAAGAGCTCCGAATTTTAGTCTCGACTGCATAACAATTTTTTCTACTTTCATACAAAATTTCAGAACTATGTGTCCGGAATCTCTTTAAAAAAACACGCACGAGTGAAAAATGAATCAAAACAGCGTTTAATTATGATTTTCAGCTCTAATGCAACTTGCACCAATTTAGAATATTGCTGGCTAATTTCATATTCGTAGTTTTTATTACGAATTGTTTACAGCCAATCTTACAAACCATTTTCAATAGTCTCGTGTCATCCTAAAACCAAAACCGCTCCCATCCCTCCATCCTCCAGAGCCTTAAGAACTATCATCCACTGTTATCGTTAGGACAAACTAATAAAGTTTTACCAACCATCAACCGTGCAATACAGTAACCAAAGATGTAGAACAATGTGATGCAGGTATACCACTTTACGCTAGTGAACGCACAGTGGAGTACGACTCGAACTAGCGCCACCTCAACGAACATTTGTACGCTGACAAGCGAAATATCATTGTATTAGACGAAAGTTAATTTAACTGGAATAAATTTCCGCACGGCGCGAGTTTCAGTTCAGCTAAAATCTTAAAAACAATTAAAGTACCACTTCAACGTCAGAATACATCAATGGGACAGACTTGAAAGAATTTTACTGTGAGGAAATACAAGCCCAGCAGTTCCAAGATGCCGCAGCTCCATGGTTTCGCGTGTTGACCTATAAGTGACTTAGCTATGTATGGCTAGGCAGTTGGTTTGCAGCCTCAGCAGCGACTGTGCATACCGTACATATCCTGGTCTAGCATGTTCGTTTTTCACAAAATTTTATACAGGTGACACCATATAATAGGTCTCGAGAGGAGCGAAGCCTTTGCCGCCTAGTGGTCATCTGTACCAGAACAGTTCCATAAAAGCACAGACTAATTCCGCCACGGTTACCGTATAAAATATATGAATTCTGCTCGGAATTATTGTATGTTGCCAAAACATTGAAGTTAAAATAACGTCGCGTACACCTTTATAGAGATTCCTTAAATTACGTACACGCGAGGAAGGCGACGCGCTTTTCGCATTAGAGGCGAGTCTCACCTTCCTTGGTTGGTGCGTCGTCCCGGCGCTCGTACTTGGTGGGCCGATGGTGCAGATCGCGCTGTTGTTGAGATGCCGCGGCGGCCCTGTCCAGCGCCAGGTAGCGGGCGGCCGCGGCAGCTGCCGCCGCAGCCGCGGCTGCGGCGCTGGGCGCGTGCGGGAACACGCCCACGGCGGCGCCTTCGCGCAGAAGCCGCTCGGAGTCGGCCAGCGACTCGGGCCGGATGGTGGCCGTGTTGCGCGGCTGACGCTCGTTCTGCACCGCTGCGAAGGGATGAGGAGAGGGAGATGCACCTGGTGCAACACACACGTCTCTCGCACGCGCCCACAGCTCCTGAGCCCCGCCTCCCAGCCGGACACGCGGGTCCGCACTGAACGAGAGCAGAGCGAAAGAGAACGCAACTGCTAGGCAAAGCAATTTATACAGCTGCAAGCCGCACGCAGGTTTGCAAGCGCGGGGATTACCACAGATCGCGTGTATTTTCGGTTCACGCACACTGCGATTCAAAAATCAAAAGCCCTCTTCAAAATTATGAAAGAAAAAAAAAATAGAAAGAAAGAAAAGATATACGGGAAATGGCGAATTCGAATATCCACTAAATGCTGAAGATATAGCATCTTTACGTAGCATATATTGGCTAGCATCGCATATATAGTGTTCGTGACTGATGCTTATGGGGTGCCATTAGACATTTGTACTCATAAACTCTTCTAAACACTAACCGTGAATGTACAGTTCAGTCTACCACTTTTTTTGTCGCTTGTCGGACTAAGTGGCGTGCAGAATAACGTCCAATATAGATGCAGCAGCAATCTAGAGATAACGCTCGGTTCAGGGCGTGAGTGAATTCGAGCCACCCACACTAGCGTCCCGCAATAAACAGGCGCTGGAACAGGGCTGGGTTTACATTGAAACACCATGCTGAGCCCCATGTTTTTTTGTTTGTTTTTTTCGAGGAAAAAAATCCTTGAAGTATGGTGAAAATGGAACCCGCCACTATACGCTAAATTGTTCCGCAATCACTCGTGGTCGTGAGGGTCGCCACGCAAGTGCAGAACGCAAAAGAAACTTCCATGCGCGAGATAAAAACGAGATCATCAATTGATTGGGCGCTGTGATCAGATTACGTTTTACCCCCCTTTGTCTTCTTCGCTGCGACCTCTTCTCCCTACACTCCTCCCCGCGCCTCAACTGGCGCAGGAGGCCCTAGCACTCGATGGTTGAGATTAATGCAATGACTATGGCGGCGTCAATAGGTGCTGAGAGTGCCTTAAAAGCCTCCCTGCACCTCAGCTCTTTACAGGTACTGGGCAAGTGTAACACTCCACCGGACCTGCCACCGCTCCTGGACTCGTGTCGACGAAGCAAATTCAATAGTGACACCGAACCCCTCGAATCTCAACCCCTCCCTGCATCGTTGCACCTCCCCAATGAACCCCGCTCTCGAAACGAGGCGACGCGATGGGACCTACCGACCTCTAACCTCATTAAACGACGCGGTTGGGTTAACGGGAAGTGCTGGTGAACGTGCCATAAAGCGTTCTGCAAACACTCCTCTCTCGACGCCACGGTCGGCTCGCGTGTGCGGTCTAGCGAAGTGGGCATGGGGGCGTCAGGAGCGGAGAAACAACGATCAACAAACTGGAAACACACAAAGAAAGGATGAGAGGGTCGCTCCCGCGGGGTGCCCTGGAAATAAGTTTGTGATCACTCCCGGCAGAGCGTGCTTGTCGGAGGTTAAAGGCATTCGTGCCTGGAGCCTGAGCCGCTGATTTTATTTTCGTACTGCGCAGAGATGAAGACCTGCTAACCTGCAGGGGCTTCATCCCACAGTTTTTCGATTAAGTAAGAAAGAGATCACTCATTTCTGCTCAGGCTAAAGAAACAATTAACGCATTTAGGGTGCCATGGCTACATTTATACACCTCACGCCTTGCCTGAGAAATCCAGATTCTGGATTGATTTTTCGACCGCACGCTATATCCTTTAATAGGACCTTGAAATCATGTATGGATTTTTTTTTTTTACTGTGGCTCCGTCAAATGGCAAGAAATCCTCGAAATTGTAATTTACAGTAAGCATGCCCTAGCCGCTGTGTCATAGCAACCGGTAAGCGACCACGACTCCTCGGGAACCTCTAAAGGCAACACCTTGGCCGCACTTCAAAATTACTCCTCCCTTCTTTACCCAGACTGCAAGAGATTGGAACGACCTGCCAGCTGAAGCTTTTGCCCATCCTGACCACGAATGTTTCAAGACATTCATCACCAAATTATTTATATGATTTGTTAGCCTACCCCTCATGTAACGCCCCAAGTGGGCATTTGAGGTACCAATAAATAAACAAAAAAATAAATAAAACGCAGCCCTCCCTGCCCCATTTGTTCGACCCATCATTTACCCAGCCAGAGATGGAACGGGTATATCACGGATGTGTGACACTAATTTAAAGAATGGCTTTCTGAGGTACTGACACAACTTTTATGAAATCATAGTACCAGTGTTACTGGAGATCAGAAGCCAGGTAAATAATGTCAGCGATATAGTTAACTCAATTTTAGTAGTATAACTTTTTAAAAATTATACCTACGCGCAAAATCCCAATCAATTATGGCTAGTCATTAATAATAGCCACATCAGTTTTTAGAATTTCAAAGACGTCTTTACCCTTCGCGATGTTGTCTTTGTAATTTCAACAACTTTTGGCGCTATTCCGGATCCGCGCCCCTACCGAACGCACTAGGTGACGTCTATCAATTGTGTCACGTACGCCACGGAGCACCTCAAAACTTGTTTTTAAATATTAGTTGCATATTTTTCCAAACCACTTAGTATATTCGCAGCAAAAACTTCATATTGCGCCGCTTATATAGGTACTACGTCAGGTTACATTCTCTGTCCTTCTGTGAGTCAGTGCTTTAGAACAAGCCGTAGCAGTACGGGTTGAAAGAACAGCACAGAAGGCGCATGCATTCGCGAAGTATAGGTTCTTCTGACGTGTAGGTTTGTCGTGGCATGATGTCCGCGATACAACGCCATGTCCTATACGAGCGAAGTAGACGTTTTCCCACCGGACTTTCAAGTTAGTGATTTCACATTTATAAAGTGGCTCATCATAGCCATAATTCTTTTGAGCCACAAAACCCCATATCACTAACATTTCTAAAGTGTCATGAAATGTGCACATCCTTTTTTTTTTTACTTTTTCTTATAGCGCTTTGTCAAGGTTTCAGAAAAAAAGGGTGAACAACTAAAGCATCCTAAGAAACAGACTCCCGAATTCCTGACTTCTCTTTTTTTTCTCTTTTTGTAACATGGATTAAGACAACGAAAAATAACACGACCAAGTATCCTGCGCTTGATGAATTGGGAAATTTTGTGGCGCGAAAACTGTCGGCTCGTGTTCGCTGGCTGAAAATTGCGCGCAACCTATCAGAAAGTCTAAAAAAAAAAAAAAAAGAAGAAAAAAAAAAGGGCGATAAAAGGAAAACTCACCATCTTTGTTCATGCCCATCTGAAGGCACTTTTTGAGACGACACGCCTGGCACTGGTTGCGGTGCGCCTTGTCCACCAGGCAGCGACCGGTACCGGCTTGGCACCTGTGCCGCGCAAGCGACCATCACTGACAGCATCCTGTCCATGCCCAGGCCCAAAGTTAGAAGGTATGTACGAATACATAGGCGACTGTTCAGGGTTTTGGACATGTCATAATCACGCGTCAGTTATGCAGTGCGCTATACGTGAATCATTCTGGAAACGTTTTGACCGATTTAGCCACTTCTCATTTGCAAGTATCGCACCATCCAACGCCTGCATGGTCCAATAGCTCAGCTCTTAGGTAAACAAGGGCAGTCGTGGCCATCTTAATCACAATTACTGTCAGGTTACAACTTCAGGACAATGTCATCATTTGTTTATCGTGGTATAACATTGCCATAAACTTAACCCACCCCCCTCCCCCCTCGCCAATTAAAACGCATCGTATTCCTAACTTTAACCAGTCTATTTCACGAATTGGACAAGGTTATCGCGCTAAACGCTTATTGGTCTATAGTCAGCAATGGTGGCCAGCCCGTATCGATAGCCATACATAAAAGGGTGTTTTTTTTTGTTTTTTTCTGGGGGGGGGGGGGGGGGATTTGTTGTCTATATGTTTATTTAGATTATTGAGGAAAACAACATGTTAATTTTTAGTTCATATCAAGGTACAGAAATCGCTTTAAGAATACAGAATTTTGTAATTGGAGTTCTCATTTTTTTTTCCAGCAAATTGACCCATATTTCACTGATGTTATAAACAGTCTAGAAGTAACAATTCACAGCAGAAAAGTGTCTACCTGAAGGCAGCTATTTCTTCTGGTTACTAATAGTCAGTCACACACATTACCAACCCGATGTGAAGTACTTCCGCATTTGTGCAAGACCAGAATGTCTTTGTTCGTGATTGCCAATTCAGTTCTAGACGCTAACCAGCCACAGAGCAGCAATCCTTTAGCGAGGGTAGCTCTTGATATCATCATTGTAATAAAACATGCCATAATTAGGTACCTGCCCCGCAATCTGTGATTTTAATTTTATGCATGCTTTTGAAGCTTATCCACAAGTTATTGCATGCCGCATATAGCATCATTAGTAAAGGTTTGAAGAGTTGGAATATTGTTCTAAATAAGCAGAAAACTTTCAGCAGCTTCCAGCTTCCATGCACTGCGTTAAACTATCTGCCCTGGTAGATTGCATTTTCTTTCAGCTACAGGGATCGACCTGGTTAAAGCCGATTTTTGAGGAATCTGCTCGGGATACAAGATTCGGGTGGAATTTTGAGAATTAGCCGAACGAAGGGTCCTAGTACGCACAGTGCTGTCAACACGTCCATTAAAAAAAGAAATGGTTGACTGCCCTCGGAAAAGCGGCAAAAGGAAAAACACAAGCAGGATAAAACATTGACCCAATGTTGGTACTGTGTGCCAATGCACTGGTCTCGTGTGGAGCAAACATTGTCAACACAGCGCTAGTATTGGGCCCAAGGACTGAGCGGGAGCTGGGTGACCACTCTATTCTGTAGGTACCTGTAGATGAGCTTCCGGCGGACGCTGCGCTTGAAGAAGCCGCTGCAGCCGTTGCAGGCGAGGATGCCGTAGTGCTTGCCGCTGGACGTGTCCCCGCACACGACGCACGTGAGGCCTGGAGATGAGCCACGCCGCGATCCTCCCGACGTGCAACGGGACTCGTCCGACGAGCCCTGGCCGCCACCGCCTCCGCGAAGAGGTGGAGGCGGCCCACCGTCGACCTGCGCCCAGCAAAGCGTCTAGACACGGTTCTTTCGGGCGGACTATATACTGCTGCGTTTGTTCCGAAAGCTCCGTACAAGTGACGCTTTTGCATTCGTTGCGAGGTTTAGTATCGCCCGGGGTAATCGTGCAATATTTACAAAATAACGGCTAGAAAATGTATAGCGTGCAAATCGAGCAGTAGAAGCCACATATCTTCGCATCATCCTCGTCTTCAATACACTGCATTTTTACTTTCGCCATAGTCACGACGCCGAAAAATAAATAAAGTAAATGCGGATGACATGATGTGAGCGCTTACTCCTCTCATTTCCCACCCTCTCCCTTTCTGGTCGGTAGCCAATGGCAGAAAAAAAATTATGAGGAGCTTTTAGAGCTTTCATTTAAGGGCTGCATGCCTTAGCGCGATAGCATTAACGTGCCCTGTCTGCAGCTCCAATCGCGTTTACTGGCTCGCATGCATGAAGTCTTTGGTCGTTTAATTACAAACACCTTAATTACTTAAATTGCTCCTCTAACAGTCACGCGTTATTATTAGCATACATTCCTAAGCTACCCTGTTATAAAGCTGCCGGTCGTGACCGACTACTCGACATAGATATGGGCCTAATCAACTCTTGACCAAGCTGCGGGAATGTTCCTATATGGCCCAGCATGCCGCGCGTACCTGGATTGGCATCCAAGAGCCCTGAAAGATGGATTTCTATCCCAGCATCCCGCCTCAAACGAGAAACCTGAGTTGACAGCTCCACCAGGCTTTGTGACATCGTGTGGTATCGTTACGTCAGATAAGCCATTAACGATCAGCGATCGGTCATGTCACATGTCAAAGACCGCCTGCTATAGAGGCACGCATTCCACTAAGTTTTCTCTCACAACGCTGGCAATGCCGCATTTTCAGAAGAAAAAAAAAAAGGGGGGGCCTTTAACGCTATCACGTTCAAATATTTTTGACTGCCTTCCGCGCATGGCAAAACTTGTTTCAGACCTCTGCTTTGGGCCTTTTATGCTGACAATACGAGTACTTGAAGGTTCTTCCATCAGAGACACGATCTGTCATAATACAGACATGTTGTAAGCGCTTATAAATCAACTCACTGTTTTGCGCCAGACCTTTCTAGATTGATGTGTGAGCTAGCCTGCTTATAAATGTTGTGAAAAACGTTCGTGGTCAATGTCGAGGAGATATGATTTTGTTTAACGTTCCCAGTTTAAAATGAAACATGAACGAGAGCAGAGCAGCTCAAGACAAAAAAAAAATGCCCCTTAGTCTATATGATGCTGAAAGTATTTCTGGTTCTGGAAGAAATCAGTGGTTATGAGATAGCTATACACTCTTGAAACGCACTCTGTAGAGCCTCATTTGCTACACAGAGTCGTCATTTTGATTCCCACGCGGAAAACCGCGCGTGGTTTCTTTTCTCTTCCCCCATGTCGCTACAATGAATAATACCTCCTTCTCCCTTCGTTTTTACATATCGCATAGACCACTGTGGACCCCGTCTTTATATCTGTGCGAGTTTCTGGACGCCATTTTTGTTCACGAGCAAGCGGTGAGTTTTTCGCCGTTCCGACTTCCTAAACGCTAGTGAAATGCATGTCGTCATGCTCGCGCGCTCATGCGCATGCACAGAATGCGTGTACTTACGGCGATTCCGAGCTGTCTTGCCGCTGCCGCGGCCCCTTGCAGATATCCGTGCACGGAGACGGTAGCCGGTGAAGCGCACAGCGAGAGCCGGGCGCCGCAAGGTGAAGGGTCCGCCGACGGACACGGACGGCTCACAGGCGATGGGCTGGACTCTGCGCCAGACACAAAGGTGGAGGGACGAGGGCATGAGTGAGTGAGTGAGTGAGTGAGTGAGTGAGTGAGTGAGTGAGTGAGTGAGTGAGTGAGTGAGTGAGTGAGTGAGTGAGTGAGTGAGTGAGTGAGTGAGTGAGTGAGTGAGTGAGTGAGTGAGTGAGTGAGTGAGTGAGTGAGTGAGTGAGTGAGTTCAGGTCCTGTCTTTTGAAGCAGTCTTGGCCATGATGTACACCAGATTTTCACTGATACAATACAATGGCGTATGCATTACCTGCAACGCCGGAAAAATTACGAATTTAATGTAGCTGAACAAGAATAGGAAAGTTCAGAAAGACACGTCTTCGCGCGTCAAACAGCATCCTCTACTGAGTATATGCGTGCCTTCATTTAAGAAACAGTCTTAGAACTTTTTCGTGACAATAATGTTCCTTGTAAATCCGCATAAAAAATGATCGGCGTCACTACACATTCTTATGTCACGGCTCTATTTTTCCTAGCCTGAGTAGCTGCCACGTGATATTGTCTATATACATGTGCTCTTCGAACGAGAAAAGATCGACGGCAATATTCACGGCAGTGTGTAGTAGATTGCATAAAACACCAACACCTGCGTTGTCGCACTGGGTCACTTAGCTTTCATAGTGGTTTTTAGGGATATCCTATATGCATTGTCATGGTTTCAAGGAGAATCCTGCATGGTTTCATGCTGTGCATGTGAAAAGCGTCGCTTTTATTCCCTCATTTCTAAGCGGACAATATCGTCTCGCGAATCGATGTCATTGTGATGCCGTTCCGTCTATGCGGTCGGCAAAAGACTCCAAGGGCAGACTGACTCCAGCGTTGCGCAACCACTTATATTCGTATTGACTAACACCCGCTGACAGCCCCATTGTGCCTTACTCTTGCGTCGGGAGCGGTCATTTATAATGCGCATTTTCCGTTCGTGGCGCCAATGCATGGTGCATTCCGACTTCTAGCCTATCCAATTCGTTTAATACCACGTAGGAAATAACAGCAAGAGAACAGACTTCTGAATAACTGTATTTATGTAAGCTTCTGAACGACCATTGCAGATCAGATAAATGAAAAGCATGTGCATATATATGGAGCTCCATGCATGCACTTATCTTTGCCTATATAGGTGCTATACGCATACAACCCATACCACAAGCTCATGTTTTCTTGGGCTTATGGGCGTCCTTTTTGTCTAAAATTTTATGATTTGAGGAGATGATAAAATGATTCAGCGCACTTACATTGAACACAATTACGCGCGAGTGGTTCAATATTGGGATTATTTCTGCAAAGGTAAGAGCGGGAAAAGCACCTTCACACCACTGCTCTGAATTGGGTGTCAGAGGACCTATATACTTTGTTACAAATGAGTACTTCCTTCTTTATTTTTGCTGAAGAAACGAGTCAAGAAAATGCCCACTGGTCAAGGGGTGACGAAGGTGCATAGCAAATATAGCGCTTCATGCAGGTCATCATTTTTTCGCTGTGATAACTCTTGTTCATCCGACACTGATCATCATATTCATTTGGAATGCCTAGCATCTATAAATGACAGGCCGAGCTGCTGGTTTAAAACAGATATTCTTGTAATGCCATTTACAATTAAATGTTTGTTAAAGCTATGTAAGCACTCAAATTTCGCCCGAATTTCTGGAGAAAAACTTATTTTCCTAAACGTTTCCTTATTATCGTGTTTGCACTCTTCTTGCCTCTTTCAGCCTATATCATCGCTTCCTACGAAAGGTATAACGTATCAGCGTGTTGAACACACTGGCTGAATTGTCTTTTGAGTCATAAAGCGCTCTGTTCTGTTGCCACCGCCGACGCTGATGGGTTATTTAGCTCACGAAATAAATCAGCAAAATAATCTGAGACAAAACTTTCTGCCATATATAGACGATAGTGTCGTTACCTGAACTGACAGATCACAAGGCAAGCAAAACGATCGCCGCAAATATGTACGTTACGAATGCAAGGAGTTTCGCCTTCAAGTTTGCGAAAACTTCGTAGCTTTAAAAAATTAGTACGCCTGATCGCTGTTGGTCACACGGTGCAACCATAAAAACCTCACCAAACACTGCGTGGGGTGAACTGAAGCTGGCGGCCCGTGTCTCAGTATCGATATAATACTTCCTTAAGAAGACACTGCAAGGGGTGATCTGAAGCTGGCGACCCGTATCTCAGTATCGATCTAATACCATGTTCTAACGGCAAATATTCCACTGCATCCAGGTGACACCACAGCTGGGCGTTGTAAAGCGCCTCCATGAAGCCGCTTTTTAGTTGGCAAATGGACAGCGCCGTAGCATACACACGACGTAACGCATGCTGTGCAGCGGAGTTGAGAATCGACTGGCCCGCTGCAGTTTTGAGGGGCTTCCCGCAAAGGGCTCTACAAACGCTGAAGTTTTTATCTTACATATCGTGTTGCAAATATGGAAAGGTGACAGCTACTATACCTAAAGCCGCGGGAAAATTAAAAACGCCAACAGGTCCCCGACGCGGGTTAAGATTGTGCGACAGCGCTGATGCTTAAGAAGCAAGCTAGGCAATGCGACGCATGTCCAATGCATGTGGCATGCGCATATTACTTGTAACAGTACCAAATGCAGCTGGCATGTTGCTGATGCTGTCTGGGATTTATCGCTTTCTGTGTTGTCTGGAACTGTTGTCTGTGTTGTGTTGTGTCTGTTGTGCTGTTGAGTTGTGTCTTTCTTGTGTCTGTTGTGTTGTCTGTTCTCTGTATTGGGTTGTGTCTATTGTGTCTGTTGTGTTGTCTGTTCTCTGTGTTATGTTGAGTTGTTTTGTGTTGTGTTGTGTTGTGTTGTGTTGTGTTGTGTTGTGTTGTCTGTGTTGTCTGGGACTGTCGTCTTATCGTTTTCTGTTTTCTCTGTGACTGTTGTCTCTCGGTGTTGTCTGGGACTAAAGCCACCTTATTGCTTCATGCATTTCAGTCATTTTGCGCATCTCACCAGCTACATACACCACAGTGTGACAATTATAGCTTGGTTAGACTGATCACTACCGAATAACGGTTTTGGCGTAGCCACGATCAAACCGTGACTGCCTCTCAATGAATATTAGGCCGCCCGTCAGTCAAAAGTCTCTAACACGAAGCATTCTTCAAGGTCTCGATGCCCACTCGTGTGTGCGTCTAGTCGAGGAAAGCGCCACTCAAGAGGCACCGATTAACATGAGTTTACGCGGCAAATTAGCAATGAAACACTGGCGCAGAGCTTGGCAAAGTGTTAAACGTCTTTATTGCACTAAATACTCCTGGAGGTACATACATATTGCGTTGGTTCTAATCCTTTTCGAAAGCTATATATAGCTTTCAATTTGATTACCTCCAACTTTACTAGCAGAAGGATGCTGAATGAGAAGCTAAATGGTATGACACCACCTTGAACAAGGCACAAACAACGGTGCCGTCATGTGTTTATGCAAATTAGAAAAAGTGTGACGCACACAGAGGTCAGGATTTGGTAAGCAAATGGCTCGCTAGAGGCAAAAGAAAAGACGGCCAGTGGTAGCTTTTGCCGTGCCGTCTCTCGGGTATGCCTTCATAATTGCTACGGCAACCGTGGAGGCACAAGCAAGTTATTTGGTCGGCTCCAACGATCGTACAAGTGCTTATGACCGCAAGAACTCATTAAACCTTGATATCATTTTACGAAATTTTGATCTTTAACTTCGCTGAGAAAAAATCAAAAGGAACGTTTTATTTTCAAAATTTTGCTGTTTTTGTTTTCGTCCTTCAAATCATTATTTGGACATTACACCCAATAAACAAAGTCGCCTTGACAAAGGGCACGGCGCGCCAAGCCCACTGGCGAAGAGCGACAAGGGTAGGCAGAATTCTGCGGGGCCATGCTGTGTGCGGAGAGGTGGATGCCGGCGTAGTAGGTTGCCGGAGAGAAATGAGAGAATGTATTGAGAGAGAGTGATAAAGATAAAAGAGGTAAGTTATCGGCATTGAAGTGAATCAGAAAGTAAAATTAGAAAGGAGAACAGAAGAGAAGTAACGAGCCGTAAATCACAACGTCAAGTGAAATTTTGGAGAGTCTTTACTGTAGTCATTGCTAATTTAAGGCGGAATTAAAAAGGCGAAAGTATTTCGTCCTCATCAATGCAATGAATCACCTCTAAGAATTTTGACACGCATACAAGAGGGAAGCATGCACCACCTCAGAGCAGTGGTCATAGGGCCACTTCCGGTGTATAGACGTCACAAGTTTTGGCGAGAAAATTGCTAAACGCAATCTCTCAACCATAAATGTGTCTTTTGATTTCTGACAATTGGCAACACACGAAGAAAGGCATACAATTAATTTTAATAGAAATAAAAACTATATACAGTTGTATTTGTTAAATGTCCACTCAAGTTCAAAACAACAACTTCGTCACAAGGTTTCCCCACAAGGTATACGTACTACTTCAGCTGCTCTTAACGCTGAGATAAAGCGCAAAAACACCCACCTTGGGTATAATTTAGAGCATCCTTCGGCATAAACTATGAAATACGAAATTATTCGCCCTTCATCTCATAATACTACAAGCAATGCATTTTAGTTTTGATCGCTGCAGCTTATTGAAAGCGTCTCAAAAAAGCGCAGAATATAGTCCCACACAACAACAAAACAAGTACGCTTCCGTAGCTATAGTCCCTTATACAAATAATCTACAGATTCTCCTTAGACTTCTTATAGACTCTATTGCCATCATTTAGGCCTGTTGCTTTTGTCTATGGATTATCTATACAATAAATTTCATAATCATCTTTATTTACTTTTGTACATACACTACCTATAGACTGTCTATAGACAAATGTTTAAGAAGTGTACGACCATAAATTTATAGTCTATAGACCTTATTGACACACGTCTAAATTTTTCGTGTAAAATTTAATTATCATAAAACATAAATGGCTGGCCGTCGCCCAAAAAAGAAAGACTTCACGAAAACATATTTAGGCCCACATGTTTTAAAAGAAAAATCTCCAACGCTTACACCACGCTAGTATACGTATTGTACGAAAAGCAGACATGGCCGTTACGTCAGTCCATGGTGTTGATGCGATTCCCACCAAAGCTTGAGAGCTTGTCCCTCCGTGCACGATCTTTTAGTCGCTATTAGGAAGAGAAGATGCGGTGGAAGTCTATTGAATGTGTATATCTAATTGAATTTATCAATTGTGGCAACAGGCGCAAATATTAATAACCTTTTTTTTTTTTCAGTAGAAGTATATTGAAGAGATGATTGGCAAGCATATTGTCGCTGGCAGACGAAGACAAAAATGTCCTATTCGCGTATATAGGAACTACAGGCGGACAGAGATGGAGACAAAATATCTATACCACCACCGATTTCGACAACAAAGCGTGTTTTGGAAATACGTTGCTTTTTTTTTTTTTATTACCTGCAAATATACTCTGCGTGTAAAAATACACACCACCTGTCTACCATTTAATCGCGTCATCCGCCATGCCATAGCAAGCAGTAAAAGTGTATCGAGGCTGACAGCAAAACAAGTGAGACAGGAGTGGAAGCAGCACACCCGTACGAGGAGCAAATCTACTCTCTTGCGCGCTCACCACTCGTAAGAAACAAATGGTTCCTGCTCTTATCCACAGCATCAGTGGCGACTGCCCGGAGGGCGCACAAGAGAGCGCCTGAAAAATGGGAGCTCTCCGTCGAGTGCTCGAGTCGGCGTCGCGGGAGGAGAGCATCATGGCGGAAGACAGAATGGCTGCTGCTTCTCGCCGGGGGAAGAGCCAGAGCAACGTCCTCCAGGAGGATTGAAGGGAGAAGCGGGAGACGATGCCGTATCGATCGGGCCGCGCGCCGCCGCTTTTCTGCTGGAGCGGCGAGCATGGCCTGCCTCGCCTTGAACACTAGCCCGGGACCACGAGTCGCGCGAGCGTCGGTGCCTCCTCACGTGCGCGTGGGTTGGCTGCCGGCGATGTCTCGCTGCGTCTCAGCATGTGTGCACAGTTGGAAGCCGAAACGCCTGCTTCGCAAGTGGAAGTATGTCATGAATTCCGCGCACTGATGGAAGCCATGCAGTTATGTTGTCTCTGAAGTCTGTCTTCGGATGCTTTATTACCGGCTGCCCGCAAGTGGTAAAACTATATACTCGGTACTCTGTCGATATTCATCGAGATAGCCACAGCTGACATCTCGATGCTGATAGGATCTCTCTTTTGTTTTAGCGCACGTTTTTATTCTGCTAGGCTCCATAATATTTTACATGAGGAAGTATATTTTCCACAAAAGTCTTCGGGAGCATCGCTCCGGATTTGGATTCGAGATGCTGAAAAAAATGTCGCGGAGAGAGGACTTAGAGCGAAATCGACGTGAATTGTGACCATTGTGAGCGCGGCAAAGAGCAAAAAAGGCTGTCTCAAAGAGTCTCTTGTTACATTTTGTACCTTCTCTACATGTTATCGCACTATAGCTCAGGCAACTCTGGAGTGGCGCGTGTTGCGTGTTTTTGATATATAGGCGGCGACGAGTTCGATTTGAACGATTGGAAGATGACCAGAAAGCAGTTGAATAAACCCGGCGCTGTTTGACACCGCTTCTGTTGATATGAGCAGACCCGCTTACGTTATATATCGGGCCTTCCTTTCTTCCCCTTTACCTTTGTAAATTCCCTCAAATGTTCTAAATATGCTGAGACGTGTGCTTCTAAAAAGAGGGATCACACTCAAATAAGATCTTAAACAGGCCAGTGAAGCATAAAAGGACTAATGATGCTACTGAGAATTTTGGAGAGCAGTCCGGTCCCTACAATTGATTCAGCTGGCATGCAGCATCCTTTAAGCACCCTGTATAGTAGCATTTCGTCTGCATTTGACGAAACTTCTGCTGTAACTGAAGCTGCATATAAGTTTTGTGATTAGTTCAATAAATGCGTAGGCGGGGGTACATTTTTGCAATGCTTATACATTGGCCACTGAGAATAATAGCACTTGAGCTTCTGGTCATATTTATAGACTTGAAAGCATGTTGCTTCAAGCTCTTTAATTCAAAAACCAGATGAAGGTTTGACGTATAGTGAAATGTATGCGCTGCTGGTAGGAAAAGCTAGTGACCCTGTCTATTGCATAGGTTGGGCACTGCATAAAGAAAAGTGGGGACACCTAAGCTCTGTCATTAAGGGTATACATGAAAGTAAATATATATATATATATATATATATATATATATATATATATATATATATATATATATATATATATATATATATATATGCGTGTGTGTGTGCGTGTGTGTGTGCGTGTGTGTGTGTGTGTGTGTGTGTGTGTGTGTGTGTGTGTGTGTGTGTGTGTGTGTGTGTGTGTGTGTGTGTGTGTGTGTGTGTGTGTGTGTGTGTGTGTGTGTGTGTGCGTGTGTGTGTGTGTGTGTGTGTGTGTGTGTGTGTGTGTGTGTGTGTGTGTGTGTGTGTGTGTGTGTGTGTGTGTGTGTGTGTGTGCGTGTGTGTGTGTGTGTGCGTGTGTGTGTGTGTGTGTGTGTGTGTGTGTGTGTGTGTGTGTGTGTGTGTGTGTGTGTGTGTGTGCGTGTGTGTGTGTGCGTGTGTGCGTGTGTGTGTGTGTGTGTGTGTGTGTGTGTGTGTGTGTGTGTGTGTGTGTGTGTGTGTGTGTGTGTGTGTGTGTGTGTGTGTGTGTGTGTGTGTGTGTGTGTGTGTGTGTGTGTGTGTGTGTGTGTGTGTGTGTGTGTGTGTGTGTGTGTGTGTGTGTGTGTGTGTGTGTGTGTGTGTGTGTGTGTGTGTGTGTGTGTGTGTGTGTGTGTGTGTGTGTGTGTGTGTGTGTGTGTGTGTGTGTGTGTGTGTGTGTGTGTGTGTGTGTGTGTGTGTGTGTGTGTGTGTGTGTGTGTGTGTGTGTGTGTGTGTGTGTGTGTGTGTGTGTGTGTGTGTGTGTGTGTGTGTGTGTGTGTGTGTGTGTGTGTGTGTGTGTGTGTGTGTGTGATGATTGCGACAGCGTTAATCATCTTTGTTCGCATACATGCGTTTGCTACTCGCTTAATGACTTATTCCTTAATTTGTGCTTCGGTCATCTCCCATATATTCAGCAGCATAAGAGCCATAAGCTATCGCATTATATATGTGAAAGACCATCCGGCATATGTGTATAAAGGTCCGCTTTAACGAAGTCGTGCTAATGCGGCTTCGTTACTAGGAGTAGCTTCTCCGAGACGGGATCCGAACCCGGTAGGTTCGATCCCCGTTTCGCCCTCCCATCACAAGGAGCAAACCATGCTGGCAGCTCCTGCCAACTAGTTCATGTCACGTGGTCTCATAATGTCATACAATTCTCCGACCTATCACTGCCTGGCCGTCTCATCATGTCAACTAGAACCTTCCAGGATCATCTAACATACTAAACCAGCGAAAGACATCGAAACACAAAGAAGTATGCGAGCCTGTGTGTCTTACTAGTTCAATATGTTAGATTCGTACCAACTATAACCCAAATGGTCACCATGTTAAAGTTCCAGAGTCATGGTCGCGATTTATCGCTCACTACGCTGACAACTCCGGATTATCTGCAGAATGGGGCCTTTAAAATTATTGCTTTGATATACATTTGTTTCTCAATATTATAGGAGTTTTCAGAGTACATGCTCAACACTAATCAAATGTATATAAATGTTTTTCTGCTTAGTTTCGATTTTTTGCCTTCTCATATGTCGCGTCTATTCAGCTCAGCTCTACAGCCAGTTCGCTATATGTAATGAGATCGCAATTCCCCGGAACCAGCTGCCGTACCTCTGCTTCCCTTGTCCAAGAAAACTCTTGGAGGCTACACGACTCAGAAAATAAATATAGAGACAACTCCTCGCTAACCGTGTGGCAGCACTAACAAGCACAGCCCGATGCTCCTTTAGCAAACCGAAATTAAAGAAAAAAGGAGAGGGTGAATGCTTGGCTGAAGAACCCAGAATGACAGTGCCACTCGCTCTCGGCCGTCCTGTCGAGATGTCTTCTCCCAACGAGCTTGACTCGTCACGGGACCATGGCGGCACTCGCTAGGAGGAGAAGCCGGATGGCAGGGGCAAAGGCACCCACCACCACCCATAAAACGGTGCGAGAGAAGGAATTATAGTGAGAGAGAGAGAAGGAAAAAAATGAGGGCGTGGCCATGTGCGAGCAGCCCCTCTCCCACATGGTTCCCATGCAATGGAAGCGATGGCGCCAAAGAGCTCCTCCGGTCGCCGGCCCACCGCCAATCACAGTTCGCGCCGGCCACCGCTGTGCTCCGCCCCATTTGTCTTGCTGCTGGTTTAGGGGCACCTTTGGGAAAACCCTGTCACCCCCCTCCCCCCACTGCCGCACACATGAGAGAGCGTGGCCGGGCCACCATCCCGGAGATGCTCATACAGCGCCCCCCCCCCCCCCCCAACGGCCTCGTTCTACATATGTGGAAAAGATAGAGAGAGAGAGAGAACAACCAGGGAGCTGCATAGCTTGCTGTATGCGAGGAGCGCAATCTCTCCCGTCGACGCCCGTTTTCGTGATCGACTCGCGCCGTTTTTTGGTCCCCGGTTGCTCCCGATTTTTCCCCGGGGAGAAGAAGTCGGCAGGGGTTATAGGGATGCCGAGGTGGGAGGAAAGGACGAGGAGCAGCCCGGCTTTCAAAACGCGATTCCGGAGCGCGCGCGCTGTCTATCAATCCTCGGGCGCTGCAGGCGGTGGCAGCAGCAGCACGAAACGACGCTCTTCCTCGAATTTGACGCATTGCATTCGAAGGCTGGCTCAGTGCTGAACCCTGTTTTGCACCCTTCCCCCTCCCACTTCTGTTCCCTTTTATTCGTGCTCATGCCGCCGCTCCGCCGCGGCGGACAAAGTACGACTCTCAGTTCGCTCGCTCTTGTACTGCCCCCGCGCGGTGAGACTTTGCTAAAAAGGGACGGCAACGCACATGTGCACGCACAGCGAATTGTGTAGTTTCGTCATCTTGGGGCGTCCTTTCCACTGTGTGTGTGTGCTCAGTATGTGCGATTTGTGCCAAAATTAGCGAGCAAAGGTGTGCTGAAAGCTCTTGGAATCAGAAAAAAAAAATTTTTCTTCAATGACCATATTTTACTCATTGTGACAGTCACGTGATACTGTCGCATATTACTTTGCCATGCGAGACAGTAATCATATTTCTCTGCTGAAATTATTGCCATTTTCTTATGTTCTCAGGCGATTTGTAATTTAGTGAATCAATTTTGTATTATAATGGATTACTTTGGGGGAGTAATTTCGCACACAAGGTACTTATTTTTGAAATTGTATTTAATAATAAATATCCCATTGCTCTTCGGATCGTCAAAGCTTAGGCATCTCGTATACCAGGTTCAGTGCCTAGAATACAGCAGCGGTGGGCTGAAATCCTGGGCCTCCAAGCCAGCGAATATATGCACGTGTGCAAATGGCTATATAGGGATGAACCGCACTTTTGGCCCGCCCGCCTTGGCGCCGGGTACGACTAAATGAAAGCTATGTAGCTACCGGCACTGCATACGAATGCACAGTTACCGTCACGCGATTTCCTTAGTTGCTGTCTTGGGCGAAAAAAAAAAAAAAAAAAAAAACATTTCAGTCTTAAAAAGGCTCAATTGGCGCGAAATGCATAAGCACAACCCATACAGCCTTTTCTTAAAATAATGGCCAAATTTTCAACGCCCATTTTGAAGCTGCTTCCCTTAAAGAATGCCATAAACTAAGACGTATAAAGTTCTGGTTAAAGCTGTGACCATGCAGTGTACTCCATGGTATGGGTGAAAACGTAAAATTTATTTTAGAAGCATCGTATTATTTTACGAAAGTAATTGTAATGTCATTATTCTGAACGGCAGTGCGTAAATTGATTAAACTTTCATGGTTTTAAATTATACTGTAAATTAATGGCTTTTCAATACCCATTTTTACGTTATGCATATCACCCACGCCTGAACCTGCGCGGGTTGAAATCACCGGCGTAATGAACAGGAAACAGGAAGGAGAAGCGCTAGCTAAATAAGCACGGTAGAGCTTTATATGCACATACTCCAGGGTTTTATAATGGCGACCTCAACAATGGTCCCGTAGATATCTTCCGTAATATTGGCATCCGAAGCCGCTTTACAAAATTTTGTACTCACAAGCATTTATTGCCCTCTTCTACTGTTTGTGTACCATGCTTGAACGACACGAGGAAGGGGAGGCGAGCCGGATAAATAAGTGGGACCAATAAGAACGCCGGAGAGAAAATGATAGTTAAACTTCATTAAGAACAGCACTAAAGATAGTTAAGCCAAAAACAATCATCTAAATATAGAGATCACAGTTTTCGACAGAATTTTTCACCTCTCTTAGCTCCAAAGCGAATGGAAAACAGTTGGGCTCGCCTTTAGATCATACGTATATTCGCATATCGCGTAGTGAATGCATTTCAGCAGTACAGCCTTTATTAGGGCTACGAAATTCCTGCAGCCGGATGCGCTCAAGATTTTGACGCTGACTCGATACAGTGGGAAAGAAACAAGTCGTTGAGGTATACAATGTATACAGTATTCATGAGTAAGAACAAATCGATAGTAATGCGTCGAACGACTCCATCCTCCACCGCTGTCACTGCATGCATGCTAGGCAGAGAGTCGCCTGCGTGCTCTACACATGGTTCATCGCAGGTTGACAGCCCGACGCCGGTGGCCACACATGCGTCGACGACTGCCGAAACAAACTCGTGTGATTTGAGACAGCACGCGTAGCCTGCTCGTATACAGCGCTCCGTATACTCAGCGCCGTGGTGAGGCCGCGGCGCAATTAGACGGGACCCGCCGCATGCTTCAATGGGTTCGTTTCTTGGCCTTTGTTTCGTGTAAGCGTGTCCTCCGTTTGCACTGGGCCCACACGCCCCACGTTTGTTCGCTCGAACGACAACTCGCATTCAGCGCGCCATGCACAGTCCCACCATGCGAGCGCGTGTATATACGCGTGAAGTCGAGGGGGTGAGACAAAAGTCCGCCGCGCGTCAGCTGTCATGAGTGGCGAAAGTGAAATACTGCCACCTAGGAAATCAGCGCCGCATTTAGCGGCGATTGTCGCCTCGAAAGCCGTGTGATGACGTCGCCCCGTTCACCGCTCCTGTCGAGAACGCAGCAAATGACGAAAAAACCTTGACGCCCCATGTTTCATGAGAGTCTGTATATGTATACACACTCGAACAGCTTGCTTAGCTGCGTACACATGGTACTCTAACTTGTCTTTTATGCCTGTCTTCCACCATGCCACGCGCTTCTTTTCAAAGAGGATCCTACAAAGCTTGGGTGTCCTTTCATCTGTTTTGTTAATTCGCCTGGGCATGGATCTGAGCATGAGACATGTGATGGATCCCATCGAGTCTCAAATATCATTATATGCAACATGATTCTCTTTGGACTGCTCAGACTCGTCCGAGAAAAATAGAGAAATTAGCAAGGAAATTGTGGTAGGAATCACTATATGCTGCAAATTTGATTTAAATATCCGGATAAGCACGGATTTATAGTGTCACTGTGAATGCGTCCAAGCATAGCTATATAGCCTTGATTGCTACGATAACTCACAACAAACCTCTCTGTATTTAACCTACGATATAGTTGGCGCCGGCGTATTTTCTTCGTTAATTGTGTCTCCGATACCTTTCTGCGCCGCTCCTCATTTTCATTCCTTATTTTCTTTTCTTCATATTGTTCCTTTTTATTATTGCAAGCTTTCTTCTCTTCCCTGTGTCCACAGAACTCACCTCATGACAACAGGCTGAACCAACCTAGTCACCCTATCAGCTTTCCTCATCATTAAATGTCTCTTTGTCGTAAGAGCACGGGAATAGAAAAAAAAAGACAGAAATATTGCATGGAAGTTTGCGAAAAGAAAACAATGAAAACAAGAGCGCGTCTCCGTCAAGCCGCGCACCATGAGGGATGACGAGTCGCTCAAACATATCCGGACGGGCCTCAAAGCGCGTCCTCGAGCGTGACAGCCGCAGTCGCGAGATCGGCCCGCGGTTAGAAGGCGATAATTGAATGGCGGCACGAGCCTCTTCATCCCGCCTAAAAGGCGACGTGTATCGAGTTAGCGGTCGTGTGTGAAGGATGCTATACGACCGTTTTATATACTCCACGCACGCAAGCATTGTGAGCAGTTTCAGGTCCTTCCATTCTGTTCCTTATACATGTGTGAGGGTTCGCCCCTTCCTTTCCGGCCACATAAGAAGACGCCGGCGTATAGGAACGGCCGTGGTTTTAGTCAGTCAAAACGCGCGCGGTCGAACGAGCGGGCGACTGTCGTTCAGAAATCAGCTATATAGGATCATATATATTTCTTGGCCCCCGTCACGGAGAGACAGACTGCGCACAAGTGGACTCGAGCCCTGCATGCAGTCAGCCGCGGCCGCGCCAAAGGAAACGCCGAAAAGAGATGCGCCCCGTTGGACACGACGGCCTGTCTCCCCCTTTGAGTTTCTCTCGTTTTGCCCTTATGCAACAGGCACGCGGTATAGCTCTTGGCGCCTTACGACGGTGCTGCAAAGTCGCATACACGACAAGAGACCGGGCCATGCGTGGCGGCCGGATGAATAACGAGCATTATCCCGAGCCGCGCGGTTAACGGAGGGGTTACGTATTGCGTCTACATGCGCCGCTTCGGTACAGACGTGGATATATAAACGCCATCTTCTCGACTCCTTAGAAAGTGCCTTTTATTTTTCTGGTTTTTCCGATGTTGTTGCTTTTTGTGTGGAACACTCTAGTTGGGAAGACAGAAGGAATTCATGCAGACTCGACGGGACCTTTCTATGACCCGAGACAGATGACTTTGCCACATCGAGTTAGATGTAATAGGCAGGTTGCGACTATACCTATATGAGTATATGCGAAAGCGATCGAGTCTTTCGGGAAGTTTCGCACGGCAAGCATGCGGTATCGAACGCCTTTGCTGGTCTAGTGTTATACGCATACCTATTTGACTCGCTAATGTGTATGCAAAATGAAGTAGTGCCTGCAGCGAGCGCATACGCACTGTAACAGTAAGCACAACGTCGACGCTTGTTTAATGCCCTTCGGGCGCCAGAGCAATAGCACGAAACATGCTTTATGACTGCAAAAGTCGCATTCCTTTGGTGCTGGCATGCTAAACAGATCAGCTTGAACTATACTGCGCGTATCCCGGAAGAATGAGACAAAGGACAGAAAATACTTTGTTAACGTAAAGAAAAGAAAACAAAAATGTAAAAAAAAATGTAAAAATGTATAACGGAGACTGAGACCTGCAGCATGACGCCGGTTGGTGTACGTGAACAATAATTGGCGCGTTTTGTGCCGCTTCTCTTCTTTGTACCGGGCAGGGAATTAAAAATCGCTGACTTATTCATAAGGTATACCTGTTCGTTTGCCACAAGGGCGTCTTCAAACGTAACAGTAACGGAAGTTCATTGCAAGGGCACAAAAACTCACATTTACCGAACAATCAAAATGAGAGTATATAGCCGCGACATCGAGGCGAAGCGTGTGTGTATATACAAGTAATCAGGGCGCTCGGCATAATTTCGCAATGCACAGTCTTTGTGAAAATATTTCCATCTTCGAGGAGTTTCCTGAGATTCACTAGTACTTGCGATTTTAAATTCCATTGAGGTCCATGTGGTTCCATCGATACTAACTGAGTAGGTGTATAAACAGCGAACTCAACATTGTTTACAACTTTTAGCCCTTATAGCAACATCGTCCATATAAAAGGCGTTTCAAGGAAGCCGGACACTAATTTTAAAAAATAGGCTTTTTGAGATATGAACATTGCTTCCGCTGCATATAGTTTTGCGGACACCGGAAGACAGCAGAAATCACGCTTACTGGTAAGCTGATTAACTTTTAATTATTACAGTCAAGCGTCTAGTCGCAATAAGAGAGGTGTAGTCGGCAATTGTTGATAGCCATATCAGATTTCGCAATTTTAAAAACGAGATTGCTCTCGGCTATGTAAACAAATTTCGACTGCATTGCGCCAAATGACGCATGCTTTCTAAAAGCTCCTGCTCTAAACATTGCCCACATTACTGTCAATCAATAACGCAAGTTCCCCGTCACCCTGTCCGCTCCGCCTGCGCTTCGGGGCTCGCCGCGGTTTGCCATTCCACTGCACGCTGGGCAACAAGATGGCGGGGTAGTTGCACCATTGATTGACGGCGCTGAGGAAGGGCCTAAAGCGCATGCATGTTTTTTGGCGCGAGATAACTAAAATTTGTTCAGCCAGCACTGAAGCTAATCGCTTTTGTAAAATTATTATTACTGGTAGCTTTTACTGATGGTCGGTTATAAAATATATATTGGCACCATAAAGGTATAATTGTAGTGAAGACAAAAAGTTAATTAGCAGAAATACGTGCACAGCTTACTAGTTAACATTATTATCCTGCTTTCTGATGCCGCAGAAGCCGTCTCTTATCTCAAAAAGCATATTTACTAGAATCAGAAACCAGCTTTCATAGCCACGGTGTCTTTAATCAATTTCAGATATTCCTCTCCAGGAGTGCACAGTTGGTTCGTAATTTTTTTTAAGCACATCTGCAATCTAGAAATTGCATGTATGCGCATTGCAATGTTTCTGGAGCTGCGAGCAATCAGTTATTCGTCCGTTATTATTTTCATACCTCATGCTGCTCGACCTGAAATACATTACAGATATATTACAAAACTGTAGCCTGAAGAAAAAGAAATGGTGGGGTTTTAACGTGCATGAACCGACAATATGACGTGCCGATATTTCTGTGCACAGATGCAATCTGATGAAGACGACGAGATGCAAATGCACAGCGCGAGGGAGTGGCAGTTAAAAATGCGGGGTGATCGGTTGCACTCAAGGAGGATATATATGGTTGCACTACGACATTATATTGTCACTTCCTGCGATCAGTTACTGGATTCTAAATTCGAATATGCTCCGCTCGGACGTTCTCTTCTTCTTTTTCTTTTTTTTTTTTTTCATCCGAGCTCGATCGGCACATGCAAGCCTTTTTCTTGGCTGGGTCTCACCTTGTGAAGTATTGATTTAAGATTAACATTATCCAGTATTCACGCATGGTATACAATGTGAAAGCACCATTTGAATCATCTGCGCTAGGACATGTGGACTGTGACGTCACGATCTGGTGGGCTAATCAGGAATCAAGCACGAGCAAGACTGCTGTTCTGCTCTGAGAATCGTTTCAGTGCTTTAGCACTAAAAGCAGCTGAAAAAGTTCGACGTGATGAGTCGAGGTACGGCAAACTGCTAGGCACTGGAGCGAAAAAAGGCGAGCAGTATACTGCGGCGTCTGTATAGCACAGCTTCATGCAGATAAGATGAGGACTGGTAGCAAACAATATAGAGCTTTGCAGCCGAATATTTTTACGACTTCTGCGCCGTAGGAACAACGGATTGCTCACGTCATATATGCACACATTATGCTTTAATGCAAAATGTTTGTTTGTTGTTTTTTTTCTTTCACTTTCGTTACAATGCCGTAATCCATGGCTGACGTCATTATGATGCTGAAAAATATTGATGGCGCGAAAACAGCTTCTACCCAAATAGAGCGCCAAGGCACAATGTATTTTTTCTTCACACAAGGTGGGGTCGAAGACCCACTTGCCAAGCAATTCAACCCATATTAAGGCGGAATCCAGGCCAAGAAAAGTTTGTACCATTGTGTCACCTGTGAGTACCCGGTGGCACTAAAGAATTAAGTCCCCACCTCTCGTATGCGAGGTGTATATATTAGTGACTGATATACATGCCACCTGCATGTATTTCTGTATGGAACCCGGAAGCTGCAGGTACAAGAGAGCAGCGGGGTAAAGCGCGGCGAGGAGGTCATGCTACACTCGTGTGGTGCCATGATGGTACCCCTATTAATTATTTTTGCTTTACTGACACACAAAAACCCTCAAAAGTAGATCAATAAAAAATTGAAGTTCATAAATAAGTGTTTTCATACTTTATTTTCTTATAGTTGTAAAATTAAAGTGATATAAAGGCTGATAAAAGCGTACTGGCGGTAGTCTCTTATTGTTTCGACTGCTGTACCTAGAACTAGAGAGCACTGGCTGTACGCAGCTGTAGCATGCGAGAAGTACCATCATGGCTGCGAACACGATTAGCAAAGGAGTGGAGACGGTTTATATGGGAGTGCCTCCGTCGCTTTCGCCCCAGTCTTAGTAGTATTAACTCTGTGCAAGGGAGTGATCGAAACTCCACCTGGAAGTAGCAACTATTTTTCCAGATAGAACACCTCCTCAAAATTCATTTCAATTTAAAAAACACACCAAACTTGCAAAAGAAATCCGGAGAAAACCAGAAAATTGAACTCCGATCACACTAAAAAGAACAAAAACAAAACTGCTTTTATAATTCGTTTGTTATATTAATGGATTCAACATTACGATAATTAGGAAGTTTGTACAGACTGTTCTTGAATACTCATAAATTGAGAAAGGCAGAAACGCCAGCATGCGTTTTTCGATTGTGTAAATATTTCCTTGAGCAACAGCTCTTCTAAAAAAAAGGCGCGAACGTTCGACGATATAATTACATCGCGCGATAGGCACCACCGTCTAACTCTGCGCTCAAATGAAACTGCTCTCACTCTCTTAATTGATACAACTAGGAAACAAGCATCACGGAGGATGTTTGCTCGCGTCGTTTAAATAATGCGCTTCGATCAGCGTGAATTATACAACGTGTACGTCGCAGGTGTCATTTTGTTCTTGACTATATATACATGTGTACTTTTCCCATGCGTCCGTGCTGCAACCGCAACTCGCGGGAGGACCCGTATATCACCTCCACGAACGACGCCTACATGACCGCGGTAAATAACGAACAACGATTCTTTTGTCGCGACCAAAAAGAAAAACACTTCACGCGAATTCGGCGCGCGCTGCTTCCATTCGCGCTCGCGCGTTCGATTGTCCGCCTCTGCCACCACGCAACCAATGTTCGAGATCGACAATTGTTCCTTATTCTTTCATTTAAAATTTATTCCCCTTCGTGGCGTCAGATATATGTCGCCCTCAGCTCTGAGCGGCTACAGTGAGCACGATGTTTCGGGTAATGTATTATAGCGACGCACGGTTTCGCTTTCAAATCGTTCACATCGTTCAGCGACAAAGGTCGCCAAGTTGGGGATCTCTGCGCATGCGCGAAATCAGAGAGCTGTGAAAAAGGAAAAGAAGAGACGGAGAAACGTTTGAGCTCACCCTATTCAAACGCGGGAGTTCTATCGCAGCAGGTCTCACGTCTTCTCAGAAAACAAGAGTATACGGCATACTTACGTGCACGTGTTCATAACACGCCATAGGAAAGACAGGTAGAAATTTTGACGCCTATGTGGGCAGGATACATAAAAAGGGGAAACGCCGAGCCACGTTGGCAACAGCAGCTATAGCACGAACTTTCAGCTATAGCGGCGTCTCCGCGTGAGCCTTTGTACTCGTGTGCACTCACTAGGAGAGATAAATTAAAAACGAATGGACAAGTTTCAATCACGGAGGCTGCTCGGAAACATAACCTGTGTCTCTCGGTTTCTCTCTTCTCCCGATTTCTAACAAAACTAAATTCTCCTGTCACGAAAAATGTAAATATATCGAAATTCTTAACATAGAAACGATTGAAGAGGGTGAAAGAGGAGAAGAAAGCGTGTCTTTTGAGAGACGAAAAAAAAAAATGAAAGGGGTTAAATGGCGTTGCGATACTGTTCACAAAGCACGCGCGCTTGCGGGTGCGAGCTCGCTCGTCTTTCTTCTGCGGGTGGCGGACAGGGCACGCGCGTTTCTGCCACCGAAACCACGCGCTGTTGTGCGCGCCGCTCTGTCGGAGAAAAGAAAAATGGCTGCCCCATTCCGCGTTTTCAAAACGGGACAGATTGATCACCCTTTCTTCTTCGGACTGCTGCCACGTCGTTCGGCGGCGTCACAATGCAACCTGCAGCTCGGCCTCCTCCCGCGGGGGCGCGTCTCTCTCGCGCAGGCAGGCATCCCCTTTCTCCCTTTCCCCAGAGAGGGCGAGCCCCGGGCTAGCTACCGTTTCGGTGACAGAGCCGAGCACCATGCAGACACAGCCATCGCCGCTCGAGGTCTCCCATAACCGGCACAAAAGACGGAGAACAGAAAAGCGAGCATGGATGGGTGCACCTGTCATGCATGCGTTGTACGCGGGGAGAGCTACCTGGCTAGGTGCTGTGGCATATAAATCTACAGTTTGTCGCACGTCAAGAACAGCGGATGCCGAGTCGAGTGCGGTGTGTGCTTACGTGCCATAACAAAATGTATGCCGGTGTAGCTTTACGTACACGCGCGCACGCGGATGCAGAGAGACACTTGCATCGCGATTCGCGACTCGGAGAACCGCTGTGTTGCTTCTATTTCGTTGAAAAAGTGCGCGCGCAAATCTTTGGGCTACCGCGCTTGCTCCGACCAGATAGTGGCGCGCATAGAGCACGTGTAAACATGTTGCCTCCATGCAAGCATTCCGAGGTGAGTTCGAAGAAATGAACATACACGCGGCGCCGGGAGTTTATGAGGCGACGCATTGCAGGGGGTGTTTGTGTCGGTGTTGGAGCCGGCGAAGCTGGGTGGTGACTAAGGAGTCCTTATTTTTTTTTTTTTTTTTTTAGGGGTCCTGTAAGGTGGCAAATTGAGGGGGTCCATAGTACGCCTTGAATCCGTAGTGGAGAACCCTTAGAACTTTAGACAATCTGCTGATTTTTAACGTGTGTTAAGAACGCAGAGTACACAAGTCATTTTGTATACTCGATTCACCTCCATTGAGATGCGTCAGCAGCGGCTGAATTTTGCGCCGCCTCATGATCGACAGCCGAACACAAATGCACCAAAGCCACTAAAGCCGAACACCAGAGCACTAAGCCACCGCGGCTAGTACTTGCAAGATAAAACAGTCAAATGTATCCCAGGTCTCAGAAGAGAGCAAAAGCTTGAAGTGCAGCTGGACAAAGGGACGATGCCATCGCCAGACGAAAGTTTGTGTACACTCTACGACTATTCTGGTCTGTCAGCCCCTCCCCATTTTTAAATATATAGCTGAGTGAACGTGGGTGTTAGAAGTGGCTTTAGATAATTATACTGGCCATTCAGGCCAAGTGCATTGTTTTAACACGCAAAGCAATGCATCGTACTCCTAAGCTGGGCCTAGCAAAAAGCAGTGCCTATAACGCCTGAAAGAGAAGCGCGTATACCTCAAATATATATCTGTACTCTTTGTATACGGTGTGCTATCGGCGCGTCACTGGAGAAAGTGCCAAAGCAAAGGTCAACTAGCTCATTTGCTGACGCCTGCAGCTATACCTAATCGCAGAGTTCCTTAATCCTGACTTGAATCTTTTTCGCGTTATTTTTTTTTCTGAATATTTTGTGCTAATTTAAAGGTAATGTTTGCGATCCTGTGCCTAAGAAATTTCCCGCCCAGTCACGCGTGTAGCGCCACGCAAAAAAGACAAAAGCTCGGTGATGCGAGGAGAGGTTGTAACACACATTCAAGAGGGGGACACACATGCAATGCGGCTAGCCCACAAATGTTTCTTGCACCCCTGCCACCGAGGTATTAATGTCCAAGTTGTGTGCCTCGCTCCGGGGCCCGCGGGACGAGTTCGGAGGCAATCAAAGGCGAACGCAGCGGGACACCGCGATGCCGAATATAGGTGCACGACGAAAAAAAAAAAAAAAAAGAGCGGTGGTGGCTCAGCAAGAACCGCTTGACAAGCCCGTGCATTTTATTTTCCTTTTTTCTTCAATCGCAACAACATTCGGCAGGTGCGCTTAATTGCCACTTGCGACGCATGCGTAAGACGGCTATACGCAAAATAGCATGGCATATGGCCGCTCAGTCACCTATATACAACTACGTATACTCTCTAAACGCTAACTACCCTCTGAGGGAGTAGGCAATGAGAAACATGTCCTCTATCGCACTTTCGAATAGCGCAGGAATATGCAGTAGCCTGAGCCACGAGGTAGCCTTCGACCACTGAATATCTGGCATGCAATATTGTTGGCAAAAGGGACATTTCCCGCCTCAAATACTATTATTTTGATGCAGTTAGCAAAAGAATTAAACGATAAAGGCGCCATCACAGCGCTTGACATTAGCAATCAGAGGAGGAATACATTTCGCGTAAAATCTGGTATAACTGCAAAAGGTAGTTCTTGTCCAAAATTTTCTAGACCCTTTAAATGTTACCCTTCCTAGCATTCTTCCCATGCAATCCAGTGAGTCTTCTGTTGAAATTGTATTTGATGACATTTTCCCGAATAATGCTAAATATTTATCGTCCGATTCTAAATGGATTATTAGAAAACCATTTAAGAAGCTTTCCTGCAAGTTTAACAATAGCAACCGACGCATCTCAGTGTAATAAAAAGGTAGGTGCGGGTATATGTTGTCCGCATAGAATGGCCTTTTTCTGTGCGTCTTCCGGACCCCCAGTTTTTTAAGCGGAGTCTCTGACGGTGCTACTTGCTCTACGAAAGCCTTTCTTTTAATATCTAACGACCACCCGCATCTCAAATATTCTTGAAGTAGGAAAATATGCCATTCGCGGCAACTTGAGCTTTCTCTAACAAGGCTGCGCTGCCGTATCTATACCTCTAAATTTCTATCTTCACAGGTATGGATTGGCACTTTCTCCAGCCTGCGCATCTTTCAGTGAACAGGAATCATTAGATCATTATTGATTGTTTTGCCGCCGCTTCATTACGCTGACAAGACAGGCGTTGCAACAGCTTGGCCTTAGTTTCAGTAGCCCGATATTATTATCATTTTGGCACCACCGTCATTGGACGCAGTCGCAGGTCAGTTTTTATCGCCGTGCAAATTTTTTACTGGAATCAAATCGTTTTCCTTGCTAAATTTTTCAAACATCACTTGTTCTACAAATCCCAGTGTCAATCTCCCGACACGTTGTGACTCCTTTTTTCTTTGTTTCATTTGTTTCACCTTTTCTTTTCTTTTCCTCCCCTCCAATCATATTCTTTTTTGACATGTAAGCATATACTTCAAAAACTTTCTTTGCTGCCCAATTCTTGGCCAATCCCCTTGTGTGGGTATGTGCCATACGTTATTTAGTCAACAACAACAACAACCTCAACAACTCCGCACGGTTTCAAGAGAGCATCTGCTTCCATGCCCTACCACATGTATCCGATATTTTAGTGATGAAAAAATGCCATATGGAATTGGCTATAGCCTGCCCCTAATAGAGACTGCGCTAGAGGACAATTCCCTTTTCACTCCTTTAATGGGTAAGCCGTGCTTAGAGCGAAATGCGCTGTGTGGTATATGCCATGCATTGAGTGCATCCCTAAATGCGCTTCTTGGGCCGAATTACGCAACGGCCTCACAAACTCATTGATCCGCTAGCCCCATTGCTACATGGTCGGTAGGTCCGCCGGTTAGGCCCGACCAACCTGACGACTCGGCAAATGTAAGAAATGCCGAAAAATGCAGGTTTGACGGGGAGCCGAACCCACGCATTTTGTGCACCAGCAAGGATATGTGGAAGGGCTGCGTGCCGAGGTCGTTTGCGCCATCGCGAGAATCCGAACTCGTATGCGCGGTTCCAGCTGACATGCAGGTCACAGGGGCTAATGCAAAGGACAGCAAGCTCTTACGATAGATAGAAAGAGTGTATTATGAACACAAGTAGCGCTGCTAAAAACAGTCGCTAATTTCATACGCAGGTAATCGCAAAGAGGTAAGCAATGGATTAGGTACAATATGCTGCTTAAGTGATGGATTTGATCAGCTTATGGATAAACATGTCCTTGCGTGGTTCCCCAAAATGCTGCGGGCACCATTCTATGCATGCACGCAGCTATAGGCCGTGCCGAGCATCGACTCCATGGGTCCCAAGTCACCAGCCGTGTGTGACGCGGCAGATGGCGTCAAGCACTTAGAAATGCTTCTCTTAGCGGCGCCGCCTTCCGATCATATAGCTGCATCGGTTGCAAGCAGCACCGCATCAAAATGTCAATTCGAAATGTTGCGTCAGAAGTATGCCTTACGCTCTCTGATTGTGTGCATTAGATATCTGCACTTTTATGAACGCGGAAGAAAAATTAAAACCAACAAGACTTGTATGCGCACTCCGAGAGGCCGATAACAGAGGGCTCTAAGCAAGCGTACTGTATAGGTGCTAAATCATCGATGTTACCAAACGTTCCTTCTAAACAACCGAAAAGTGTACATTAAGGTTTGTTTAGTGGCACTACTAGCGAACATATGACAACAAAGCATGGCAAAGCACCCCTGAAATTCTGTAACGCACTGAAGGACTGCATGACGTGCATTGTCTTGTTTCGTCGCCATATCTGCATTGGTAGCGCAGCTAAGCAAACCTTTTTGTACCTGTTTTGTTACGTCAATGGAAACAACGATGACGTAACGCATCATGGTGTATTCTGTAAGAGTACACAGATTGGACTTTTTTTTTTTTTTTTTCGAACGGAGGTGTCAGGCATATAAGATTGTTCCTGCCATTTCCCTTCATTATCTGTTTCATTGCACATTTCACGGTTGAAGTGCCCATGCGTAGTGAAATAGTCACTACACCTTCCCTTTCTTTGTAACGACTGCCTTCGCCAGTCTCAAGTAGGGGCCCGCGTGCTGTGCTGTATCCGTGTTGTTACGACCAAGCATCCGCATTTGCGCGCTCTATTGTTCGCCTGTGGGCATGGATAAGTTTTGTGAATATGTGGTGATGGTCCAATGGCTCTAAGTGAGCCTGTTTCCAGGAATTCTGTTTTTGTAAGCCTGTTTTGCTTTGTGGACAACCTGCAAATGCCAAATTGACCCTGTCAAGAGAACGTCTGGAAAAACACAAAGAAACGTCCCCCTGCGGGAAATAGCAGGAAGTGCTTTCTTTCTTTTGTTCACCCTTCCAGTCGAGAAGTGCTATCCTCCAGTGATGAATGCCTCCTATCCAAAGGAGACGACAGAGTGACATGTTCGCTGACGTGCAGGACAAGAAAGGAGCATGACTCATACGGCCATTAAGTGATTTCCCGGGAATGCAGGAAAGATTTGCAATTGTCGAAAAGGGACAATGTTGGGAGCCCTATGCGGCGCCACGTGCACTCGGGTTTCTGAGAAGTAAAACCCCTTTTCAGAACCAGCCTGTGGTTTCTTTGTTGAAGAATAGAAATGTACCTCCTCTCCTCGCCGTTCCCAAGTTTTTCCCGCCAACAAGTGATCACGCCCAACGAATGAATGCCGGACCAGTCAGTGCTTCAGACCATCAGTGCAGTGATGTGTTCGATTGGATGCCGATACCTGAGGGGCGTGCCCTGGATTTGGTGGGTCAACATCTTCAGAGAGGGGCTGGACATAGGGGGGGTTTTAAGGACGCTGCAGAGCACGAAATGTCGCTCTGGGCCCTGGGTAAACGGCTCATCCAGTCGCTTCTCGCTATGAACTCTTAACGCTTGTCATTTTGCTGATGTACCCTTCTTCTTCATGTAAATATTCTTGTAAATAAGTTTTCCCAAAGTGCCATTAAACCTGCTTGTACATATTTCACCAACTTCGAAGATTCAATCCTACTTCAACCCCGAGTCTCTGCACGCTACCAAGTTAAGGCCGGGTCGACGTAGCCCCAGCGTCACGACAACTGGTGATCAGCGGTGGGATCTGAATCTACAAGCACAACGACTGGTGACCAGCGTTGGGATCTGAATCTACAAGCCACAACATCTGATGACTGGAGGTGGGATCTGAATCTACAAGCCACAACATCTGGTGATTGGAGGTGGATCAGAATCTGCAAGCCACAACATCTAGTGATCGGAGGTGGCATCTCAAGCAACAAGCAGGAGCAACAATCGGCCAACAAGAAAGCAGCTCGGAACATCGATCGCATGTGTGGGTGAGTGCTTGGCTTTTCTTCTGATGTGGACCAGGTTCTAGAACAGGGTTAGATTTTAGAACTGGTAAAAAGTGTTGAAACGCCTTTAGGTTTGGTAGTTTGCACTGTTGTTTTGGAAGTAGCCGACACTCGGAGCGATCATGGACCTACAAAAGCTGCAGAAACCGGAACTGTTGCAATTGTGTGAGGAATTGGGAATTGATACAAGTGGTTTGGCACGAAAACCTTTGATTATAAAGGCAATCACAGATTTGGGAGCCGATGATGAGGAGCTCAGTGAAGCATGGAACCTCATCGCCCAAAAAAAGGAGCAGCTCAGACAGCAGAAAGAGCGGGAAAAAGAGGAAAAGAGGCGTGAGCGCGAACGTGAGTGGGAAAAAGAGGAAAAGAAGCGTGAAAGAGAAGCAAAAAAGCTGGACCAAGAAATTGAGCTCCGGAAATTAGAACTAGAGTTGAGCAAGAGGTCGGGCAATTGTCCCCAGCTAGCGGTACCTCTTCTCAACAAGGAGGCAGATTTCAAGATGTCAAAGTACATGCAGCCATATGTGATATCAGGGGATATCGGTCTGTATCTGGCTAACTTTGAGCGAACCTGCGAAAAACTGTCCTTCCAGCGAGACACTTGGTCTCAGAGATTATTGACGGTTCTGCCCTGCGAGGCAGCGGAGGTTGTCGCGCGGCTAAGCAAGGAGGACGCGGACAACTACGAGAAGGTCAAAGCTTGCCTTCTGAGAAAGTATAGGCTTAGCGCCGAGGCGTTCAGACAACGTTTTCGGAACGCTACTAAGTCCAGGGACGAGAGTTACCCTGAATTCCTGTACAATTTAAGAGTTAATTTGGGCGAGTGGCTAAAGAGCACTGATTCCTACAGTGATAGGAACGCTGTAGTCGAGCGAATTCTTTTGGAGCAGTTTTATAGCTGCCTCCCAGAAAAAGAAAGAAATTGGTTACAGGACCGAGGCGAACTTAAGTCGGCAACTGAAGCTGCCGAACTCATTGAGGAGTACGCTTCGCGCCGACAATTCAGCAACCCAGCAGTAGATAGGCTCCGCAATCCCACGTTCAGTGTAAATAACCGTCAGAAAAGGCACTTTGCTAGATTTGCAAACGAAGAAAGGAAGGCTTCTTCAGGCAAACGCCCTAGAAAGGACGGCAGTGAGAAAAGTGGGGAAGTGACCAACGCGCAGAACACAAAGAACAAGCTTGGGGCTAGGAAGCCGCTCACATGCTTTAGGTGTAATGAGCAGGGTCACATTGCCGTCAACTGCCGGAAAGAAAAGTTTGTTTTCTCGTATGTCAGTGACTGCGATGAAAATATGCAGCTTTTGGAACCTTACATGCATGACCTAGTAGTCAACGGGAAGCCTTGCAAGGTACTGCGCGATTCGGCCGCAACGATGGATGTTGTCCATCCGGCGTATGTATCGCCTTCCGACTATACAGGACAGTGTGCATGGATCCGACAGGTAGTTGAGGAACAGAGTGTGTGCTTGCCGATCGCGAACGTGGTCATCGAGGGCCCTTTCGGCGAATTAACAACCGAGGCTGCCGTTTCAGGAAAGCTTCCTAAGTGCTATCCGTATTTGTTCTCCAACAAATCGGACATGCTGCTGCGAAAGAGGGGCATCCTTTTCGGAGACAGTGTTGTGCAAGCATTAACACGTTCAAAGGCGCGAGAACTAGCTACACTGCTCATACCAGAAAATTCCACAGCGGAGGAAACGGCAGTTAAAACAGTGGTCTATGTGGAAGATAGCGGGTCAGAAAACTTTGAGAGCGAGGCATCTCAAATAAGTCAACTTGAAAGTGAATTTGATGAGACGCGGAATGAGGACGTTCTTGAGAATAACCTCTTGCCGCCAGTGTCTAGTAATTTCACGAGGCTTTTAAGTGGAACCCGAGAGGACTTAACTATGGAGCAAGCCAATGATCCCAAGAATAAGCTCGAAGTACAGTGGGAAGGACCTGCTGAAGTCGTTGCAAAGCTTTCTAACACTAACTACGCAGTGAAAATCCCCGATAGGCGTAAAGCAGTGCGCATTTATCATTGCAATCTTATGAAGCCTTATGTGCAGAGGGAAGCCGTGGTAAATCTAACGTTAAACCTTCCCGAGGAGATGGGGGATAACTTGATTTGCCTCAGCGGAAAAGGAAGCAACGCTCAGGAGCTTCTCAAAAAGACAGAGCAGAGAGGAGAACTAAAGAAATCCCAGCTGTCCGATCTGGGCGAGATAATAACAGAGTTTGAGGCCTGCTTCGTGGACAGGCCAGGCAGGACTGATTTGACTGAGCGCGATATTGAGCTGACTTCAGACGTGCCAGTGCGATCAAGGTGCTACCGATTTTCTCCAAGGCAAAGAGAAATTCTGGATAGGGAAGTAACTCGTATGCTGGAATTAGGAGTAATAAAACCCTCGGAATGCGATTATGCTTCGCCTATGATCTTAGTAGAAGCTCCAGATAAAGACCCTAGGCCTGTGGTAGACTACCGAAAGCTAAATTCTCTCACCAGGGATCAAGTGTATCCTATTCCGAATATTGAGGAGAGAGCAGAACAGGTCAGTAGAGCGGCATATGTGACTACGCTGGACCTTACTCGAGGTTACTGGCAAGTACCGCTCACTGAACGCGCCAGCAGATACGCGGCTTTCGTCACTCCGACGGGCAGCTACCAGCCAACAATGATGAGTTTCGGGCTCAAAAATGCTCCATTTTGTTTTTCCCGACTCATGGATAGGGTTTTAAAGGGGTGTGAAACATTCGCGGTGCCTTATTTAGACGACATTGCGGTTTTTTCCGACTCATGGGCGGACCATATGGTACATCTAAGAGCTGTACTGAGCCTTTTGCGTCAAGCTGGACTAACCGTAAAGGCCGAGAAATGTTGCCTGGCAAGGGCGACCGTGGACTACTTGGGTCACAATGTAGGTCAGGGTTTCAGGAAACCCAGCGAGATTAAGATTTCTACGGTAGCAGACTATCCGCGGCCGAGCACGAAGACGGAAATTCGAGCATTCCTAGGTCTGACTGGGTACTACAATCACTACATCCCTAACTATTCAGCTTTGGCTAGCCCTCTGACCGACGCTCTCCGCAAGACAGAACCGACAAATGTAGTCTGGGACGAACAAAAGGAAGCCTCCTTCGTAAACCTGAAGGCTGTGCTGATTAGCCGTCCGGTATTGCGAGCTCCAGACTATGGCCGAGAATTCACGGTCCAGTGTGATGCCAGTGATCGAGGGTTAGGTGCTGTTCTCTGCCAGAGAGATGACGACGGTAATGAGCACCCCGTGCTCTACTTGAGCAGAAAACTGAGTTCTAGAGAGAGGGCTTATTGCGCGTCAGAGAAAGAATGCGCTTGCATTGTATGGGCCATTCAAAAATTGCAGTGCTATCTTGGAGGGGCCAAATTCACCGTAGAGACGGACCATTGTCCCCTGGCTTGGCTGCAAACTGCGACATCGAAGAACAGTCGCCTTCTTAGGTGGAGCTTGATTTTACAGCAGTACAATTTTGAAATAAGATACAAAAAGGGGAAGTTAAATGGGAATGCGGACGCGCTTAGCCGCTCTTTCTAAGCGGTCCGAGATGTTCCTCACCATGTATCCAAATTGATAATCAGGTTTTTTTTTTTTTTTTTTCGTGCGCTTGTATATGTGTGGCTATGTAAAGCAGCACGTTTGGTTTTCTAGGAATACGTGGGTCCTGAACGTCTTGAGAGTGGGCTTTTCTCGAACAACAATGGCAGTTTTCTTTTAACCTGGTCTCTTCAGACGGGAGCCGAGTGCTTGCTTCGACATGTGGTTGAGTTTCAGACAGCTCGATTTGGCCTACAACAATCAAGACAACGCGACAAGCAACAGCGAGCTTCAAGCGTTCACGTGCAGGCCATTAAGTCGTCTCTTCATGCAGCAGCTGGGACTGCTGCCCTCCGAGTCTCTTCTGGCGGGGGAGGAGGCTGTTACGACCAAGCATCCGCATTTGCGCGCTCTATTGTTCGCCTGTGGGCATGGATAAGTTTTGTGAATATGTGGTGATGGTCCAATGGCTCTAAGTGAGCCTGTTTCCAGGAATTCTGTTTTTGTAAGCCTGTTTTGCTTTGTGGACAACCTGCAAATGCCAAATTGACCCTGTCAAGAGAACGTCTGGAAAAACACAAAGAAACGTCCCCCTGCGGGAAATAGCAGGAAGTGCTTTCTTTCTTTTGTTCACCCTTCCAGTCGAGAAGTGCTATCCTCCAGTGATGAATGCCTCCTATCCAAAGGAGACGACAGAGTGACATGTTCGCTGACGTGCAGGACAAGAAAGGAGCATGACTCATACGGCCATTAAGTGATTTCCCGGGAATGCAGGAAAGATTTGCAATTGTCGAAAAGGGACAATGTTGGGAGCCCTATGCGGCGCCACGTGCACTCGGGTTTCTGAGAAGTAAAACCCCTTTTCAGAACCAGCCTGTGGTTTCTTTGTTGAAGAATAGAAATGTACCTCCTCTCCTCGCCGTTCCCAAGTTTTTCCCGCCAACAAGTGATCACGCCCAACGAATGAATGCCGGACCAGTCAGTGCTTCAGACCATCAGTGCAGTGATGTGTTCGATTGGATGCCGATACCTGAGGGGCGTGCCCTGGATTTGGTTGGTCAACATCTTCAGAGAGGGGCTGGACATAGGGGGGGTTTTAAGGACGCTGCAGAGCACGAAATGTCGCTCTGGGCCCTGGGTAAACGGCTCATCCAGTCGCTTCTCGCTATGAACTCTTAACGCTTGTCATTTTGCTGATGTACCCTTCTTCTTCATGTAAATATTCTTGTAAATACGTTTTCTCAAAGTGCCAGTAAACCTGCTTGTACATATTTTACCAACTTCGAAGATTCAGTCCTTCTTCAACCCGGAGTCTCTGCACGCTACCAAGTGAAGGCCGGGTCGCCATAGCCCCAGCGTCACAACAGTGTGCATTTAATTGAGGGCTCCACACATGAAGGAAGACGTCAACGCTTTATAATCTCAATATTTTTTTCCCACACAACACTTCGCAATTTGAATAAAAACTTTTCCTCCTCCTCCTCCTCCTGGAAAGTTTTATGTGGTGCTGGAGAAGCTGGGAGATAACGCTAGATTCAGCGTCAAACACCCACTGCGACTATATATATGATCTTCCGCAAGGCCATCCGTATACGTTTCACTGCGTCCATTGAACGCTAATCGGAGCTGTGAATTCTAAATTAGGATTGTACAATTCACCGAGTTAGTGCATCGAATCGTTTTTTTTAAACACCATATACTGTATACCTTGTGGGGATTGTGTTCCCGGAGAGACGCGAAACATGGGCCGATGCTATAGCTATTTCGCTAGCTGAGACCCCCTGTGGGGTCACTGCAAAAGGAAGGGGACGGCAGCCGGGCTGCTGATCCCTCCCGAAGGGAGATTTTCCGAGAACTGCTGCTATATAACATCCATTCCGTTATCCCCGTGTTGGTCTCGCTTCCCCATTGGGCCACCTCCTAGTGATGTAATAAGGTCTTGTTTCGACGCTAGGCCGCGTACGGGAAGCGAGTGACCGCCAGCGACTCGGGCAGCAGGTGCATACGTTTTTCCCTCCGGGTTCCCCGGCTTCGGGAGGAAGACCGCGCGGATTGTGAACGCGCGCGCACTTTGTATGCTTGCTCGAAACAAGGCCCGAAAGGACTCCGGCGCCGACGTGTCTGAGTCGAGAGGGCCTGGTTTGGCACAATTCTCCGTCATCGCCGGCCAGTGCTGGTGGCGATGTGCGTTGGGCCATCGACGTGCAACCTGCGTTGTCGAGATATGCTCCGCGCATCCCTCATCCTTCACCGTGATGTGTCGCGCGCGCTTTAATCATTTGCTTGGAAATGCGGCCCGCGAGCGCCCTTAGCTCCGCCGGGAACGCATGAGTAGCTTTTGTCTTGTGCGCGCGGCGCCGCGGCCCCGCTTTCGGATGCGGCTGCTGAGCGGGGGGTTGTAACGAGGTCTGGGACTATAGTGCAGTGTTTGTGATGCAGATTTCTGCGCATTACACATTTGTGCTCCTAACTTGCGCTCTTGCCTCCGTCGGAACGGAAGCGCAGGCTCGCAATGCATGCTGGGTGTGCTCCTGGCTTGCTCTGTCACAAACCCGCGGCGTGAGGGTGAAGCTTTGCCACACACACGTAGCAGCACGATTTTAAAAGTATACCCGCAACCTCCAAGGACGAGTACGCGACGGCGACACGTAGTATCTGAACAATGAGGGGACTGAAAATGTAATGTCAACCTTATATTAGCTGTCCCAACTCATTAAGATGACTGGCTGTGTCTTGCATAGAACGAAGCCGGAAGGCTGTCGCAGTACGCGCTGACACTGCGATGTGCACACCCCAACAAATTTCGCTGCCTTCTCATTGTGGGGTAGGTGCACACCAACAACACAAATAATTCCTTATTGAATAATGTAATTGATGCTGCAGGCTGCCGAACTATACCGCTGCAGTAACGTTCCAAGCCAGAGGTGAATTTACGCAGTCAGTCTTTATGCCCACCTCATTTGAACAATCTATATACGGAACTCTTTTGTCAAAAAAAAAAAAAAAAAAACTTTATTTAGCATGATTTGACAAGTAAAGTTTGCCTACGGAGCCAGGAAGAAGGTCGAATCATTCTGCCATTCCGCTTCACATAAATCCGCCTCTGCATTAAATTTGGTTAATGCTTGCAGCATAAATGTGATATTTATAAAAAATCCTGAAGAAGTGGACAGACATACAGCATAAAAATTTCATCTTTGGAACATCTGAACAAAAATATCTTCGATTTTTATAATGTACTACTGCCAAAGTTCATTTGGGAGTAGCTAATGGCCAAACGAAGAATCAAGTTTATGATGTCATGTAGTCTGTGTTTATTTTAAACCTATTTGAAGACTTAGAGTACAAAATTTTATTTTTTATTTCTACGCAACCAAAGATCTGTGAAAATAAATATTCATTCCTGAAATTCCGCTGTTTTGGCAGAATTTTATCTAAATAACTGCGGAGAATGTTTTGACTTTCTTCTTAGGCGAAGAGTTTTGTCCCGGTTAACTTTATTTATTTCCGGTGCGAAATTTCGTCTTCGTTGCAATACACTCAGACACGAAAAGCAATTCACATTTTAAGAATAGAAGTCGAGCAGACCATGCTCTCATGATTTGCTCGTTTAAGTTCTATACCTACAGTTCCCCAGAGTCCTATTAACCGAGAAGCACGGTGAAGAGTTTTGCTGCATGTCAACTGCAGTGACCTCCATCTGCCACCCCTAAGTAACTCTCCGTAAGGAAGGTGTTCGTACACTGTCAGAAAAGCTATACTTAGGCCGGGAGACTATATACTTTACCTACAGAAGTTCCAGAATGCTGGTTTGACCGCAGTAAAGGTATAGTGTACATTCTATTGACACCCTGATATTGTGGACAGTTCTGCTGGATTCCTCTTCGCGGCGAAGCATGTCTAACAGTTAATCGTCATGGCCATGCGGCATCTGTTGAGAATTTCACTCTAAAGTTACGACGTAAATGCCAATCGTCATATACACCTTCAACCTAGCTACAACCGCTGCAGCAAAAGGTGTTTTTTCAACTGATCTACACTTACCCCCGACCAATCTAAACCCGCAAATTTCAAATTCTCCTCTAGCCACCTGGTTCCTTGCCGCCTCTGCTAAATACTTTCTCCTGAAAATCCACTTAGTTTGCCCTTGCTACCTAGTGGCGGACATAAGGAATTTATGGGGGTAGGGCGGCTGCCCAGGAGAGATATATTTTTACGAGAGAACCATGCAAAACGTTTTTTGTTCTTTGTTTTTCGCGGAAAGACGTAAAAAATGCAGTGCGCAAAAAAAAAGAGAGACACACAAATCCGCCCCTGAAGTGACCAATCGGTGATCTTTCCGCCGAGTCACGTACCAAGACTACGCTAGGGCTAGGGCACTAGAATGCTGGACCCAATTAAGAACGCATGATCAAATCTTGGTAGCAGAGGCCACTTTTCAATGGAGGCGAAAAGCAAAGCACCCGTGTACTGTACGATATCGGCAAACGTTAACGAACACCAGATGGACGAAATGTCCGAAGCCCTCCGCTACGGTGTCCCTTATGGTGTGGGTCGCTTTTGGGAATTTGAACCCCTATAAACCAAAGCAAACGTGTCATTAACGTGTGCCATGGATTGCACGTATGAAGCGTCGGCGGCGAGAGTCTTCTTGCACGTGTTCGTTCTCCGGTCCGCTACGCTGTCTTTGCTTGTCTCAATGTTGGTGCTCTTGTTTTTGTCACAGCATCTCAATGCTTTTTTCTCAGTTTAACTGAGGGCAAGGTTCAATTTAACTGTGTCTAATGAAGTATAATCAGCCCTCCGACTCAATTTAATTTAAGAGGAGATTACGCTCCCGCAGTGTTTGAGTCCCTATGACAGCAAGTTTTGAAATATGGTGACCCTATCTGTTAGCAAGATAAAGTAATAGCGGGACACAAATGCGCAGCGCAGAACAATAAAAGGTGCGGTCAGCATGTCCATAAAGGGTGAAGGGTGCGGTCAACATTTTCGCCGTACCCCTATCCTCGCCCACCCTGTTCTAGAGCTGCCTAATGAGCGCCTGTGGACGCGTTAAAGCACAGCACGATTGGCCTCTCTTACCTCTCGCTCCACATCGTATGATGGTCTCTATCAATCTTCCTTAGGCAGTACTGCTGAACTTCTCACCCCATGTGTCTCAGAAAAGTAAGCGATACATACAAGCTGAAAAAAAAAAAAGAAAAAGAAAGCTCCGACAAGAAAACTGATTTATTTCTTTATTGGGTAGTTGCTGAAATCTCCTCCCCTCGTGTGTACAGTATCAATTGACAGTACTTAGAGCAAATAAACAAAGGGTGCCCATCCTCACTCGATGTTTCGGTTTTGTTGCGCCGCTTAACACCTGTGCACGCACCCACAAACGCGCGTAACGCGCTCGGGCTTCACTGGCTCGACAAGTGCTGTCGAAGCGAGCGTGCAATAACAAAGCGGAAACACGAAAGAAAGAAAAAATAGAGGAGAAAAAATCGATAGAAAATGATACCACGCTCCGGGGATGTTCCGACACCGCTTTCTTGCCCTCCTCCAAAACACGTGTACACTACCGCCACACGCAGCGCGTGCAGGTTTCACCTCACCTCGGCACAGGCTTGGACGGGCGCGTTCAACACGCAAGCATGCGCGCACGAACCTGACACGAGCGCGCGTGTTTTACTATCGACGCGCCGTTTGACGCGGGCTCCCCGTGCATCGTGCGCGCGGCGACGCTCGGGACAAAGCGGGCGACACACGCCGCGCTTGTGCCGAACACCCTTTCTCTCCCTTCCCCTCTCGCAGGCGGGGTGCGCGGCGAGGCGTGTGCGCGCGACACCAGACATCGCGCACACCCGCTCAATGGAGTCCTAACGAGCGGGCACCGTGCCGCGATTCAGGACTCCTTTGGCGCGTCAAAGGCCCCCCCGCGAGCCGCCCTTTAGTAGGCGGCGGCAGCGTTCAACCCGTGTAAAAGGCGCGCTAGAGCACGGCCGTGGCTAGAGCTACAAGAGCGGCACGCTCAGCTCGACTGCCGAGGCAGAGTGCATGGCGGTGAAACACGCTGACAACGAGAGGGTGAGGAAGTCATTTGCAATGGCTGTACGCTGAGCTGTATACATGGCTTGTTAGCGGCCTTTTCGCTTAGCGGAATTTTATAACGTTTCCGGCCCAGCTATTATAGCGGGCGTCGCTTTCTCGTGCGCCTCACGAACGACCTCGACGAGGACACAAGTTTCCCGCATGCATGCCAAAAACTTGATGCGCGGTAGCGCTCATTGATGCATTAGGAGAACGGATAGTAAATTTGCCGTTGACGTATGCGACCAGGCGATAGTGTGTTATGACGTAATGAAAAGGTTGTTTCACATATGCTTACAGAGGATTTGTTTGGGCTACATAATTCACGCCTAAATATTATTTTCAGTGTAGGGCGCGTTGTATACGCGCAATCTATGCTGACATTATCGGTTGTTGTTGTTGTTTTTTCTTGCATTTTGGTTTAGTTTGGTTTACAGGGATAACTTCCCAAAGCAGCTCAGGCTATGAGGAACGTCGTGGTGGAAGACCCCAGATATTTCAGTTACCTGGGGTTCTTTGACGTCCACTGACATCGCACAGTACATGGGTGCCTTGCTTTTCGCCTCCATCGAAAAGCGGCCGTCGCGGTCGAGATTTGATCCCGCGTCTTTGCGTTGACCAGACGAACGTCCTATAGAAACTAAACCACCGCTGTGCGGTAATTTTTATTTTGGCGGTACGAAAACGCACCTGCCTCGATTACAAATACTGTACTCGCTGTGGTCAGCGGCAGAATGACAGCAGCTGACGTGTGATGGATTGAAATTACAGTGGCATATCGCGCAGGGAACTAGAGCACACTCTTATTGGGACTGTTATTGTTGTTGTTGTGGCTGTAGGAAGGAGAAAAAGAAAATGCACGGGCCTGCTACTGGCTCTGTAGCTGAGCCACCTCCACTGCCTCGTGCAGACAGAGAAGAAAAAGCTGATTTATTTATAGGAAGGGAAAGGCGCGGTAACTGTCTCACTTCATTTGTGTGGACACCGCAACCGCGCCGTAAGGGAAGGGAGGAAGATGGGAGTCAAAGTGGAAAGGGAGAAAGAGGAGCCGTAGTGGAGAGCTACGGAGTAATTTCGACCACCTGGGGATGTTTAACGTGCGCTGACATCGCACAGCACACGACGCCTCTTCGTTTCGCCTCCATCGAAACGCAGCCGCCGAGGTCGGGTTCGAACCCGGGTACTCCGGCACAGTAGTCGGGCGTCTTACCACTGCACCACCCCGGCGGGGCAGACAGGAGAGAAAATGGAGAAGAAAGAAAAGGAAGAGGGAGAGAAAGACGCGCGCCGCAACAACAGCCGTCGTCCACCCCCGAAGCGATGGCGGGTGCAATAACGGCCTACAACAGATAAAAATTCGGTGACAGGCTAGCCGCCGCCGCAAGCGGCGCGGTGCCCTATCTGTCGATGAGACGTGAGAGCAGATCAGATAAAAGTGCCACAAGCCACCCGATCCTTTGAATTAAGTAAAACAAGCTTTTGGGCGAGTTGGTAGCTTACATTCGACATAGCCGCAGCGAAAAAAACACAATCACAGAAGGAAGACACGTACACAAGGACCAACGCTGCACTCACAACTGGTTTATACCGAGAAGAACGCGAAATATATTGCTTAGTACGCGCATGCGCGCAACAGGTATAACGAGAGAGATAGATAGAAAAAAATATATATATATAAAAATAAAAATTAAAAAAAAAAATTAAAAAACACATGTGCCAATGCCAAACGAAAACGAAGCTTGCACAGGAGAATACATTTCATCTGGCGCAGAAAAGCTCGTATTCAAACTTGTACAAAACGATAGAAGCCACACTTATACAGTTGCCCCCCTTTTTTCTTAAATAATACGACTCTAGCAGCTCACGTGCTGTTTGATTACTGCTTTTGCCTAGAATCTTTGCACTATCGAAAAGCGGCTTACAATGCATGCATGCCCTACAGTGCTCAACCAGGTGCACATTCTCATTATTCTTTAAATTTAGGGCATGCTCCCTTAGCCGGTCGTTGACACAACGCCCAGTTTGGCCGACATAGGCTTTTCCACATGAGAGCGGGATCTCGTAAACCACTCCAGAATTACAGTGCACGTATGGCCTGGCATGCTTTTTCTCGCAGCCATTTCTTCTGGTTTCAGTGCCCGAGATACGAGGGCATAAGCGGGCCAGCTTCACCGGAGCTGAGAATACCAGAGGCACCCCGAACCTGCTCGCAACTTTCTTCAGATTGTGCGACACTTTATGCAAGTAGGGGGCAACTTCCGGTCGCATAGCCCTTTTGTCCTCTCTTGGCTTCAGGTTCGTAGTGCGGGTGTTGATCTTCTTGAGGAGGGTTTCGGAAACAGCTGCCACGACCGACGAAGGGTAGCCTGACGCCACAAATCTTGTCAATTGGTTATCAAAGCTGGCCTGCATCTCATGTTCGCACGATTTCTCTAGCGCTGATTCTAGGCACAAATTCACAATACTTCTTTTTATTATCTTTGAATGGGCCGAATCATAGGGCAGGAGTTGCTTCATCACACGGGGGGCGTATGCCCAGCACAGATGGCCACCGCGAAACTTAATCCGGACATCTAAAAACTGCAGTTCATTCTTAACAGGTGTTTCATATGTGAACGTCAATCCCTTCCCATGCTTTTTAAAAGCATCTAAAATTCTATTAACTATAGCGCTAAAGTGTAAAGGGCTCCGCTTGTCCAAAAGGATTAAAAAATCATCAACGTATCTGTACACTTTCGTGACTTCGTCCGGGTTAAAAACAGAGGCTAAAATCTGGTCAATGCTAGCTAAAAAAATATCGCTTAAAATGGGCTTAAAACCAGTTGTATCGCTTAAACCAGTTGTGAGTGCAGCGTTGGTCCTTGTGTATGTGTCTTCCTTCTGTGATTGTGTTTTTTTCGCTGCGGCTATGTCTTTTGAATTAAGTAGACACTACGCGAATAATAATTTTCTCTAGCGCGTGACGTGGAGTCATTAGTCGCGCATTTTGATCATGCTTAGATCCGTGACCGATAACACATATGTACCATCTTTGCCAAAAGTAACCAGGCTGCGGGTTCCGCTTTTCAGTCTTGTAGTAGAGAATTCGTACCACTTCTGAAGCTGTAAATATGTGCAAAGTAAAGGCGAGCTCCTATTCTCACTTATTAACAAGTTGTGATCCTCTGAAAAGTCATGCCAGCTTTAGAATACAAGCGAAAAGCGAAACATGCAGCCTGGTTACTTTTGGCAAAGACGGTACAACAGTAATTATATCAAGTAACAAGCAGTTGCCCTTGTTGTGCTTGTAAAATTACCTGCAGGTTTATTTCCGGAAGAGAAGACCGAGAAATATCGTCGGGGCATACATATTGCGCGCTGTAAGCGATAAGCACCTGTCGGCTTCGCTCCTGGCGAGACAAAGCCAGCAGTCTAAACGAGCACCCTGTGACACCTGATCCAAGGTCGACAGTAAGTTTTTAACGCGCCGATTGTTTAGATACTGCTATGGTTGAAAGTTATTCAATGCGTTATTTAGGCCAAGAATAGATGCCGGCTTCTTCAACATTCTCATCGCCAACAAGCTTTCAATGAACACGCAAAATGTGGATTGTTTTGCGAGATTAATGAGGAGATCCAGCTTCATATCGCAGCATTGGAGCACAGAAACACACTATTATTTTGACGCCTTCGAGACGCTCATACAAGCTTTAACTCGTATTTCACCTAACCTGAGCGATCTCCATATGCCCCTTGTCATTCCTGCCTGTCTCGTGTCTCCCCGGCATGTTAGACAGTTAATGGAGCTGATATTTGCTAATGTACTTTGCGCTCTGGTCTACCCCTCTCGTCAATATGTAGACAGCGCTCGGGTGGAGGTCGTTAGAGTTATCTATTTAGATGTGACAAACTTTATCCGTAGTTTAGTTGTTGCTCATTCAGGCTGAGACAGTCGTTGACATCGATTAGAAAACCTACCGCAAGTGGGCCGAGTTGAAGTATCCCTCAGCGCCCAAGGAAGCGTGCAGTTGTAAAGATTCGGATTTGCTTTTATCGACTGCCAGCTTCCATCCCTTCAGTAGGTGACCACAAAGGTTTCCAGGACAACAGACAAACTGAGCAACTCCCCATTTATATATGACATTCATGAACGCATTCAAAGAGGATGTCCATTTCATTTTCATTCGGCGTCATATGTCATCCGCAACTAAGAAACGCATTTTTTTATATTTATTTATAGCTTCACGAGACAACTTTCTTTGTTTTTCGAGTCTTTATCTTATCTAGTAGCTGTTAGCCTTGATTAGAATACATAATTTATATATTTGACTGAAATTCGCTGGTTCTCAATGTTTGAGGATAGAGTCAGGCACACAGATCTTAGGTAGACAGAGATTTTCTTTTTGTAATTTCTGACATTTTTGTTTCTCTCCGAGGAGTGCTCTCAGTGGATTACATGTCAAAAAGTTACAATTTGCTGCTTTGTGGAATATATAGAGTGGCATGTTATTCAGTATGATGTATACAAGAAAGGCGAGGTGCGGGACTTGCTTTTTGACAGTGCGCTATGTATATGCCTATGGCCTAGGTCATGCACTGGTGAGAGATGTCACCGTGCGTAATATTGTCCTGCTATTGTTCCAAACGGGTGACCACCACAGGCTCGCACGATCATATGAAGCTTCGAAGAAGTACTCTCATTAATTTTCGCGGTGCCGATAGAACGGGGAGCAGTGAACTGTCGGATCCTGCGAGGGAACGTCTTCGATCGATTACTTCCTCATCTACCGTCTGTGACGCGGCCTTCCGCCCTCTAAAGTTCGACACGGCACTCTCACTTCGAGATAATTTACTGACATGTCTGCGTAACATGTATTCCGTGCAGATATGCGCGAATATCCAGGTGGGGACTAATCCAAAATAAGCCACGTCACCTGACTTTAGGGGTTGGTTTAAACGAGGTACATGCGGTCGTCAAAATCACAATGAGTAATTACAATACTTTGTTAAGGCAACCAGGGTCCCGATTTTGAAAAGAGCAGAAAACAACAGCGGATGCACACGCGGGTCTTTGACAATGGGCTGCAGAATGTCGTTCCTGTGTAGCCCCTCCCCAACAGCCAACTCTCCTGTGATCACTCCAGGTGCACATTCTCTTAAATTCTTAAAAAAGCAAACCAGTGATGTCAAATATGTATCATAATCTAAGGAGCTAAACATCAAAACTCATAAACGTAATTTATGCGCCTAAAGGGCGAACCTAAAAAACGTGCAGATTTCAGCAATGCCTTGATGAGATGGCACATAACTGTACAACTATGTAAGTGCCAGCGGCTAAATGACCCCGCAGACTTGTCAAGCGAAAACATTGCTTGCATGGACATATAAGACATTACAGAACTCTACTTATGCCGTCGCAAGCTCTGGCAGCTGTTTCCATTATGTCATCAGGCTCATCGCCCATGTATGCGGGAGTCAAAGTCTGTAAGAGTGCATGTGTTTACTGAAAAAAACGCATTTACAAGAAAGCTTTAAAGCTTTCATGCCGAAACCGCATACTTTATTTTTTCTTTGAAATCCGCATACATCAGTACCTTTCAGGCCAATACTTCGCCCGTGCTTCAACGAGAAAGAGAAGATAAATATGAAGGGAAACAAAGTTTGATCATTGTGTAAATGAAATCTGCATTATTGTATGTAGCAAGCACTTTTTTTTTCTGTTTTTCAATTAGTTTTTCCCTTGACGTATGGCATCCAAAAAGTCATGTCCTAAAAAAAAATCCTTGACAAACGTTGTTCCTTTTCGTTTACTAGGGACACCTACAGCTGCATACAGAGTTGATGGTTGGTTGGTTTGTGGGGTTTAACGTCCCAAAGCGACTCAGGCTATGAGAGACGCCGTAGTGGAGGACTCCGGAAATATCGACCACCTGGGGTTCTTTAACGTGCACTGACATAGCACAGCACACGGGCGCCATACAGAGTTGAGTTTTAGATGAAGGTAGGCTGTCGTCTCGGAACGCATTACATGTTTCTTATGGCAAATTTATATTTGCTGACCGACGCGCGGCAATTTATCAGTCATTGATGGTTAACCGAGCGATGGGCGAATAATGAAATTCGAGTACTTTGTGACCAGCGACCAAGGGACCCTTCGTCACGAGCCACGTTGGATAGTGTTTGAGAAATTTTCATATGCATGAAATAGAGAACGGAAGCGGTTAATGTTATGTCGCAGGTGCTTATGACAAAGGTAATGGACGCATATTTCGACATTAGGCAGGATCTGAAATATATTTGCGTCGTGAGATATAGCGAGCCTCATTTCTGGCTGATGTTATTGATCTACATTTCTTCTTTGTTTAATACAGAGTTTGGCCTTGAAGAGCATACAAGAGTTTATGCAGCCTTGATTTAGTTGTGAAATTGTTGGTTGTACGATTTAACGTCCCAAAGCGGCTCAGGCCAAAATGACGCATTTCACAGATGACGCAGCTGTGAAATGGGAAGCAGACACTAAACTATAGGCAGTCCAGGGAGAATTCATACACAGTCCATGGCTCGGGATACTGAAAAAGTAATTTCAATAACTTATATGAAGCGCAACTAAATGATTAACATTTCTTAACCGATAATATAGGCGAACAGATGCTTAAAAAAAAACATAAACGGGAATTAAGGTCAGGGTTGTCAAACGCACTGACCTTTAGTTGTTATTCCAGTCCGCTTATATAGCTTGATTTCATTATAAATTGTAAGTTAAGACCCAACTAACTGGCGAGGTAACAGCAAGTGAAGTTGCAATATAAAGCGTAGTGCATGAGCCCTATCGAGAGTAGTCAACGACACTGTTGTTCAACCTTGCTAGCGATGACGATTTTATGTCACGAATGAACGAACAGTGCAGGCACTGTTGAAGGCAAAAGCAGCCTCTAGTGACAAATTTCTCTGGTAGCCGACATGTATTAACCGTGAGGAACTCGAACTAGCTAGCTTAAAAGGGGCGGATGCTGCAAACGAGTGTCGCTGAAACACTGACCGTGTTCGTCGGACGAGGCAAGGCTGCTCCGCGAAGGCGGGCTGTGGGTCCTAGTCGCGGCTGCATCCATCGCGAGCCGAGACGCTGATTCCTGCGACCCGCGCCTTGCCAAAAGCCACGCGTTTGCCGCCCCGGCCTCCCCATCGCGCTCTCGCCTTCACCCACGACCTCCCTTCGCCAAACACCCGACCTTTCCTTCTCCCTCATCGACAGCAAGCCTCTTTCCCCGTTACGCACGCCCTCGCAATCCTTCCCGTTCTCTCGCCACTGCCCTCCCCTCCGGGCTGCCGGTGAGACTCCGGTCAGGACCTCGAGCGCCGCCAGTCAACGACGGAGGGAGAGGACAGCTACTCTTCCTCTTCGCATCGCGAAGCGGGGCTGCTCTTCGCTCTCCCAATGTCGCCGGAGCCGCGCCCCCTCCACACTCCTCCGGTTGCGCAGATGTGCGCGTGGTGCGATTTCGCCTCCGCCGACGCTGTGCTGTGTCGCATGTTACGCCTTCGCCATTGTTCGCCGTACTCCCCCCCCCCCCCCCTCCCCCCTTCTTTCCTCTTCGAAGCGGAGGAGCCGCGTGCTTGCGACTGCACCGACGTTTGCGCCTCCGAGTTCACCGCTCAGCCCTCAGGGTCCTCACCCTTGTTTCCAATCTCATCTCTTTCAGCGAATCCTCTCCCTTCGACCTCCTTTGCCAGTCACTCGGGGTTACCTCTCACTGCTATTAAGCATTCCTGCAGATTACTTTGCTCACTCTCTCTCTCTATGTCTCTCAGCCCTAAATTTGCTCACACGCGGTGCCTGTGCGTTGAATCTGCAACGTGTGCAAAGCGCAAGCGGTATTGTGAGTCGTGACTTTCGTCATTACGTACTATGTACAAGTGGTGTTTTTCAGAGAGAGCCGAAACACCGCCGCTTTCAGCATCTGCAGTCGGATACGATAACCTACGTGCGTACAGGGATCACCGGAAGCATCACTGCGTTTTTTTCTTGCTCAGAGTGTTCCCCCTCCTTCACCATACCTTTTCATCATCTTGCACAAGCATCCACATTATGTTTGACGCTTATCGTTATTTGACCGCAATAAGCTGAGGGAAACAGCAATAATAAAAATGGGCAATGTATTGCGACTAAGCATTTTGGCAGTTGGCTTTCAGCTGTGCTGTTGTTCGTATCTCTATATCGCTGATTGATCAACTCTTCCCCCTTATTCTGCCATAATCTGTAGGCGACATTCTCATTGTCAACGTGTCACCTTACCGTGCCGATCGATATGCTACCACGATATTGCGCTTATTTAAGAAAATGTGAGCATATATGGATGGTATCGTAACATTGTGTTTCGTAATATTTCACTTCACAGCCAGAAATTCTGCGTCATAAGAGCATTTTTTAACGCGAAATTCTTATGAACACAACTTTGCGCATATCGTAAAATTGCACCAAAACAAAATATTCGCAGGTCTCCTCCTGTGATCCCTAAAGTGTTTGTCCTTTATAGTCCAAAACTCGCCCGTTAGCTTTCCTTCTCAGTTCTAACTATACTCGGCACTAGCAAATGGCAAACATTATACGCTTGATATTGTAATGCTTCAGATGACTGGACCAATATACAAATATATTCATAGCATTATATATTACAGTATCCTCACAACCATGAGTGATGTCTGAAAACTGGACTTCTAGAAGATGGGCGGTTAGTTTAAATTTTCTATAGTATCATTCCTGCTGGTGAGGAAAGCAAACGCCAGGAAATGTAAACATTAAAAAAATTGCACTTTTTAAAATGTTATTCGATTTCATTATAGAGCAGTCGCTTGGGTTATGTCATTTGATTGCTAGAGCGAATTCTTGAGTCAGCAACAGCATAGCAGGTCGAGAACTTGCACGCCTAAAAGAATGAATATTGTCTGAAAAATTAAGCTGTAAGAAATGTCGCAGTTTCCTGGTCAATTTTATGGCGCAGAACTTCTCAGTTGGGAACATTTCCACCAGCCGGTAGAGACATATATTATGGTAAGGCTACCCAAAAGGAATTAAAAATTATATCCCTCTGCCCGTGAGACGGTAGAGACAGCATAAATGAGCTGAAAATATAAAAGTAAAAAGCAGCATGGAAATACAGCAAAGGCGAAAAAATAAATATAAAAGTAAAAAGCAGCATGTCAATACAGCAAAGGCGAGAAAAAATTACGAGGGACTTTAATGATTAAAGTATTGAAAGGCGAAAGCCTGAGAAGCCTCACCTTGTCTAGCGTTTCTGTCATCTGCAATTCCACACTTGAACGCGCGCCAAGGAACGCCACGCGACAGCCGCCGCAAAAGCGGGACACACTTTGTCCACGACAGTCTGAGCCATTAAAGGCTTTCGCCTTAAAATTAGAAGGACTCTGAAAGCGTACCCTTCCAATCCTATAATTTGCCTCCCAGCGTTAAACTTTTGTCGGCATTCGTTGCAGTGCCACATATAATTATGATTGGTTTACAGGAAAGGAACGGCGCAGTATCTATCACACTTTCTCCGGCAAGTGTGTTTGGACAGTACACCATCGCTCCTGTCGGCTGGCGTTCCTGGGAGCGTTCAAGTGTGGCATTGCAGATGGCAGAGACACATCCCGGCTCGGCCAATCAGAACGACGCAAAAGCGGGACACAGTTTGTCCACGGCAGCATGAGACATTAAAGGCTTTCGCATTCAAAAAATAATATTTTACTATGCTCGTGCTGCGTAACAGACTAAGAAAAGTTTTCTGTGCTCCGCCGATTATAACTCAGTACGAGCATTACCACCGTGCCACTGGGTATTTGTATAATGTTCAGATCTCTATGTGTTTATTTTCCTTGGCATGAAGAGCTTTCTTTCTGTGTATTGTTTGTTTGTTTGTTTGTTTTTGCCTAAAGTGCGCATATTTTGGTTGAAGCTGCTGGTTGGTTGGTTTGTGGGGTTTAACGTCCCAAAGCAACTCAGGCTATGAGAGACGCCGTAGTGGAGGACTCCGGAAATTTCGACCACCTGGGGTTCTTTAACGTGCACTGACATCGCACAGCACACGGGCGCCTTGCTTTTCGCCTCCAACGAAAAGCGGCCGCCGAGGCCGGGATTCGATCCCGCGTCCTTGGGAACAGTAGTCGAGCGCCGTAACCACTGCGCCACCCCGGCGGGGCGGTTGAAGCTGCATGTGGACCAAAAATGTTTCTCACCAGCTTTTTTTGTCCTTCCTGGGAAGACATTGCGCACTTTATTTTGAATATCCTTGCCATGCTCGCGTACATCGAAACTCGTATAACTGTAAGGAGTGGTTCTTTTCTTTTCTTCTTTCTTGTAACGAAGTACTGTGCCAATAGGAAGATACTTGAGCGAAGACAGGGGACTCTCGTCTAGCACTGGTAAATGGGTTTTATATACAGAAGACTATTTGCAATGACTATATACAACTCAGCGTATCAGGTCTCACCGGCCGCACCGTGAACCCACTCCACGGCTACTGGGGAGCATGATCTGCCTGCCCGGCTCCGGTCGAAACCAAAATCTCTCTCTCTGCTATGGCGCGGAGCAACGCGCGTCCCGCCCTCTCTCACTACGCGAAAAGAAAAAAAAAAAAAAAGTTCAATTGCTCCCAAGCCGCGAGCAGAAACCTCGTCAAACCAGGCAGGTACACATGTGCTTTTACTCTCCCTAAAAGCCCCGGCCTGGCGTTATACACAGCTTGCAAGCGCGGCGACGAACGCCCACTCGCAACAGGGACCGCGACACCACCTCGAGGCAGGCAAGGTGCCGCAACGCGTTTCCAGATGTGGCTAGCAAATGGGCGCGCCGACACCGGGCATTGTCGGTACCGCGCCACGGCGCGGGGCACCAGCCCTTTCGAAGAAGGGATGCCTTCGCTAACCGCAAGCGTGCCCCTCATAAGCTTAACTCTTTAAAGAAAGCCGCGAAGCGCCAACGTCGCTTTCCTTTCTCCCCGCCTCGGACTTGTGGGCGATCCGCAATCGGCCACGGAGGATGCTTTCTTCCAGCAATCTGCGACCGGGCGGAAACGCGACCGTCAACTGATAAGGGGGACCTCTCGTTCGCTTTGATTAAAAAACAAAAAAACACGGAAACGAGCTTTTAGTGGAACAACGAGCGCCGTCCAAACAAAAGACACCACCGCCTCCGCCGCGCCGCACGTAGAGTGGCTATTTCGGTGGTTAGTATGGCGCCGGTTAAAACGGAAAGAGGCAAATGAATGGCGCCAATCTTACAATCCTGTAACGCGCAAAAAGACGGCATGCATTCTTTCGAGGAAAAGTTTGTTCGCTATAGTTTGCAACACGACCTTACCGAGCCGACTGTTATTTATTTCCATATATATATATATATATATATATATATATATATATATATATATATATATATATATATATATGCACTGCAGTTAGCAATACCCTTTTCCCTCAACACGGATGAGAATAGTGAGAGTTTCCTCTCCTGAGTTTGGTGAATTTTTCTTAGTGTGATCACACTTGTATTTGAAACTGTGCAAGCCGAATTAACAAAAAAAAAAAAAGAACTCAATGTGGACAAAAGACAACCTCCTTCACTTTCCTGACTACCCGCTGTGTTCGCAAGACTCGATCATAAGAGTGCATAGCACACACCACACCCATTTCTGCTTCAGTAAAACGGTGCAGCGAAACTAAAGTCAATCTGGCATTAGCTGGGACACAAGTATCAAATATGAAGTCTAGAACGCATTTCCATATTTTCCTTCATTGTGATAGCATGCCTTGCAGAGTAAGATGGTTATTTACAATTATAAATGCGGACAGGATTCCCGAAGGAAGAGCATCAAGAGCCTGCAGTTATTTCCTGATATCTACTCTACAATACATCCAGTGGTCGACGGGCGGACGGTCCACATCGAAGCATGTATCGTCATACTCGTTTGTATAGTTGATTTTGTATATGGTTCACTGCCGTCTTAAATGTCACATTGGAAACAGGTCATTAGGATCTTCCAGAGAACGGTAATTATAAGTTTTCCTCGCGAATAGGTTCGTAACAACAGCACCTGATTAGTTAAATCTACTTATATTCTTAGTGTCACGTATTCGCGGAGTACAACAAAGCGTAGCAATGAA
>NC_139345.1:41184433-41229433 GCF_055883805.1 Amblyomma maculatum | reverse complement strand
AGTATGTCGAAGCTAGGAAATATAAAATTATTGAGAGCACTATATATATATTCTAACACACATAAACATCATATAAGGATCTGAGTATATCGAAACAGTTGCGTCATACGCAGATGGGCGGCATGTGGGCGCTATCCGAAATATACCGCATATATCGTGGCACTATATTGTCGGAATTCTCCCATGTATAGTCCTCGAAGTGCAAAGTTTCTACCACTGCCCTTTGTCCATCCTTGCAGACGACGAAAAGTCAATAATTTTTTTTTTTCTATTAAAGCTTCGCGGCCCCTCACTCTTGCTCCATCAGAACGTGATACGGCCACGCGAAAGACAGCGGCGAAAACGCGCATTATATCTGTACTGTCACGATGAGGGAGCGTTGTATCAACTTATCTGCAAGGTATGAAGTCTCAACCAGATGAACAGCACTTGCGGTAACATTGTCAGCCACTGAGAGACAGGCCAGGGCATCAGCGGCACGGGCGTCACGCCCCGAGCCTAAATGGCAGCTCAGCCATATATAGGGAAGCCTTTGTGAATGATGTCTCGGCCGTTGTAAAGGTCGCCGTGCCGATACTTGAGTTTGTCGCTTTATCTGCAGCGCGTTTTCCTTCAGGGGAGAAGCTGAAGAGCAGGAAGATGTAGCAGATTATGATAATGGATTAGAATAATGCATGAGCTTCTGTAGGAGTTCCCGTAAGAGGCACACAACTAAAGGTGTCGCATACTGCATAAAGCCATGATGTACTGCACGACTTGAATGAGGTATCACATGTCTGCAGAGAGAACGGATTAATCTGAAATGTTTCTAGGTGTTTATCTTTATGGGATTAACGATTACAACTTTCTTGGTGGCTTTCCGTCGAATTGAGCCAGCTTTTAGAAGAAATGTTCAAAAACGAAAAAAAAAAAAGAAGGTTAAGGAAAGGGTAAGGGGGTGCATATGACAAGTATAATCTTTCCTTCTCAAAACACTCTCTTTCTCTTGGATCATTAACTCGCTTCGAACCCTGCCGAGTTCATGTACACAGGCCAAGAAATGTCTGTATATGAAAAGTAATTGCGCCCAAGCCGAGAATAGAACCGCGCAGCTCGCTTCCTTAATTACCTGGCGACGTTTACCGCAGCGCTAAGGGGCCTGTGTACAAGTACGCCATCTTCGCCAGAAGCGACCAAGCAAATACCCTTATTACCCTATACAGCAGGGCACTTGTGGTACCACATGAATTCTAAATCTGCTCGTTGTAAGGAGAACCCCTGTCCTCGTACGTAAAGGGTATTTGATCTTAGCGGTATGCCGTAAGGGCTCATCTACATACGACCAAGAAGCAAACACTGTTGCATGATTACTTTTGGAAAAGATTGCACATAGAGAAAGAGCTGCGCTCTCCGGTTATTTATTAGGCCGCCAGCTATGGCAGTGAGCAACAACTATAGCATATCAAACCGGGCAGACAGGCGGCGCAATCGATACCTGCAAGTGCCTCTTTATTATTTTTATAACTGAAAAGGAGGCAATGCCGCTACTTCGACAAAAAATCTTTTTCGTCAAACAGGCCTCACCTGAAGCACCATCTTTTTAAAGGAAATGGTGAAAAATTGGTCCAATAAAGAAAATTTTCTTGGAAGGTTTGTGACTGTAACGTTTCGTCGCCGTTGTGCCTTCCTTCAGGCGGTGAGTATTGTGGCAGGCGCTGCAAGGGGTTTTGTTACATTCCTTCGTCCTTTCCTCCGTTTCTCTCTCTCTCTCTCTCTCTCTCTCTCTCTATCTATCTATCTATCTATCTATCTATCTATCTATCTATCTATCTATCTATCTATCGATCTATCGATCTATCTATCTATCTATCTATCTATCTATCTATCTATCTATCTATCTATCTATCTATCTATCTATCTATCTATCTATCTATCTATCTATCTATCTATCTATCTATCTATCTATCTATCTATCTATCTATCTATCTATCTATCTATCTATCTATCTATCTATCTATCTATCTATCTATCTATCTATCTATCTATCTATCTATCTATCTATCTATCTATCTATCTATCTATCTATCTATCTATCTATCTATCTATCTATCTATCTATCTATCTATCTATCTATCTATCTATCTATCTATCTATCTATCTATCTATCTATCTATCTATCTATCTATCTATCTATCTATCTATCTATCTATCTATCTATCTATCTATCTATCTCAGCGGTTACCACGCACGGTACCAAGCTTGCAGTGGTTACCGTGGTAACCACACTTGTTACTCATTCGTATACGCTCCCCACATACCCTCCTTCCACAGTTGCCATGACAATCACCCTCCGGTTACGCTGACTCCTCTTCCTTCTCCTCCTATTACTACTAGAATGACGCAAAACCCTGGTAACTGGCGCTTATGGCTGCTACCAACTATTACGGGGCTGTTTCGCAGCCTGCTCGCTTGTTATTGTTTCCACCGAATGGAGCGTGCGCGTCTTCAGAACCTTCAGTGACTGGCTTACGCGACTCCACTGAAATAAAAAACTTTTTCATCACCCACATCTTGTACATAAAGTACTTTCCTCTATGGCATTCTGTTCTCCATCACCAAAATACTTAGAACACATACGTGACGCGACCGATGAGACGAAAACCTTTGGCTTGATCCTTGCAGTGCAAGGACGTCGCTTGTCTTCACCCGCTGAAAAACGAAGCAGCTGAACGCGCTGACGATACAGTTCGCACTGCCCTGGAACTACCTTTCCTTCTTCCGAAGTTCCGGTAGTCGTTGCTACAGATTACAACACTGCATGCAACGACAGCCTAACGATAAAGGGTCTCTATTCATGGCGGCATTCACGCACAAAACACTTTGCATCTGCCTCGTCGGGCGAAAATTAGAGGGTCTACCCTTCCTCTCCTATCACTTGCCTCTCATCGTTTACCTGCCCCGCCGGGGTGGTGCAGTGGTAAGACGCCCGACTACTGTGCCGGAGTTCCCGGGTTCGAATCCGACCTCGGCGGCTGCGTTTCGATGGAGGCGAAACGAAGTGGCGTCCGTGTGCTGTGCGATGTCAGCGCACGTTAAAGATCCCCAGGTGGTCGAAAATACTCCGTAGCCCTCCACTACGGCCTCTCTTTCTCTCTTTCCACTTTCACTCCCATCTTCCTCCCTTCCCTTACGGCGCGGTTGCGGTGTCCACAGAAATCAAGTGAGACAGTTACCGCGCCTTTCTCTTCCTATAAATAAATAAATAAATCTTATCGGCGTTCGTTGCAGTGCTACATGTAACTGGTTTACAGGAAAGGAAAGGCGCTGTATCTGTCACACTCTCCGGCAGATGTGAGTTTGGACGGTCCACCATCGCTCCTATCGCGGGGTGTTCCTTGACACGCGTTCAAGTGTGGGATTTCAGATGGCAGGAACGCTAGACAAGGAGAACACATCTCACAGAATCTCGCGCACAGATGCAACGCCTCCTAATAGAAGGCGTTGACAGACCTCGCGCACAACTCTCGCACACGGGATTTTGTTTCAGGAGCCTAAAAAAGGCTTTCGCCTTAAAAAGACAGGGTAGCAGCAGAGGACTACTCTGCTTGCTTGGCATGCCTTAATTAGCGCCCTGCGTATTCCTTGCCGCCCGCGCATACTATATGAGAAAGATCGAGCGCGATTTCGAAGTTATTTTCCGAGCATTTAGAACAGCTTCAGGGAATACAAAAGATACAATTTGCTTTCAAAACTGAAGGACGACGCCTTAGAATTAATAGTGTGGTGTGCGTGTATCCTCGATGGGGTATACAACGCTATGCAGGCCGGCAAAAACGGAGAGCACCGAAACAAAGAAGAGAAAGTAGCAACTAAAGATGACGATGATGAAGAGGAAGAAAAGGACAGATCGCTTGTTTGACACCGCAAGAAAGCAGATGACCACGTGGCCAACGCGATTCAAAAGAAGCACTTTGACGTTCACACAAACCTGGTCTTTCAGCGAAACCAAGATGCGTTATATGACGTAGTGATGGTTTCTGAACCAGAGAATCAACTATAATATTTGTAAATAATTTATGATAATTCATTTTAATTACTGTAGTGAGGCACCTGGATGCTCAAGATTTGTATTTAGCCCTCAATAATAGCCGTATCAATGTTCATAATTTCGAAGACGCGATTACGTTCGACACATGGGGTTCCATGAATTTCGGGGACTCCTCGAGAAAACTTCGGGACCATGCTGTATACGTTGTCACATCCTCGAACAGCGCCGCTCGGTGGCACTCATGTCACGTAATCTCTCCCAGGCAGGACAAAGTATCATGCCATGTTCACCACAGACTGAACACCGAGTAGCATGCGCTCCTGGCAGTGAGATCACCCGCTCGCGGTTTTCGAAGAACATTCGAGACGACCTAGGGTCGTTTTGGCTGCTTCGTCAACATTATGGAAACCGATATAGGCAGTACTGACGGCCTGCATGCTACGAATGCGAATCTGCAACCAATCACCCAATAATAGTAGTGCTGCAGCTTAGCTTACCAGTCAACTTGTAAAGCGTTCTCAGCACGAAGAAAACGAGGACACGAAGAAACCCACAGGACAGGACGCAGCATTCGTCCTGTGCCGACGCCAATGCCCAAGCATACGCCAACCGGGGGGCGCACAACGACGGGGAACCGGACGCAGTCACAAGACGATATATGGAGCCATCCTTGAACATCAAAGAGCCCTAAGGAGGATCTATCCACCTCCCCACGAAGACCTCAATAGAGAGCAGTCGGTTGCCTGGAGACAGCTACAGACTAACACATACCCCAATCTGAGTCTACTCAGTAAAATCCACCCCACTACATATGAAAATAAATGCCCACTATGCGAAGAATTCCCTACACTCTACCATGTTACATGGGCCTGTCAAGAAACACAGGTAGCGCCAATAAACACCACACCAACACCGGAGCAGTGGGAGGCTGCACTGTCCTACTCGACGCCTGACGACCAGCTGAAGCTGATTGACAGAGCGCGCAAGACGGCAAAGGCCACTGGGGCCCTGGACTGAGGGCCCCACCAACGCCGGAAGAATTCCCTTTGTGTAAATAAAGTTTTTCATTCATTAATTCATTCATTCGTCCTGTCCTGTGCGCTTCTTCGTGTCCTCGTTTTTTTTTTTTTTTTTTTTTCATGCTGCGAACGCTGTACAAGATTGATCAATACCAACAGGGCCAAATATCAGGGTTGTTGCATAGTCAACATGTCTCATCTGTTTTCTTACATCCACCACCAATGGTATTAATATGCCGTAAAGGCGATTTTTATACTTCAAAGAGAGTATTTTCGAAATTATCTGGCATTTACTCGATTTTTTTTTTTTTTGTGCACATCAATGGCCATCCTGTAATATTTAGACTTATAAAGATGACTCGAGAAACGCCAAGCATTTGTGTGTGTTTTTTTACGATATTTATAGCCTCAAGGAATCAGTAGAGTATGAGATGAAGGATTAATAAATGATTAAATGAATGGCAAAAGGTTGGCTGATTTTATGAACTCCAGGAGTAAGCGATGATGAGGTCCCTGCATCCAAGCGATATATGAGGCAGGATTGCTTGCTGAAAGGCCAGCTATCGTCGGGTGCCGGATTCGTGTCGATTTCATTGCTGGGCAGTTCCATAAGGGGTGAATGTCGGCTTCAATATTTCCGTTTTTTACAGATCGGACACCCTGGGCGGGGATATAAGTGTCGGAAGTGAGACCACGTCCTAGTTACAGCTGGTGTGAGGGCAACACCGACCCGGATCCTCCTAAGCGCAACCTCCTCTGCACGGGTGAAACCGCGGGGAAGGGATAACACATGTTGCTCTTATGAGACAGATGAAGCGTTTTTATTCCTTCTTGCTGCTTGAACCGGCATGCTGAAATGCGGCCTGATTTAATGCCAGTTATTTTAATGCATCTTGGCGCCGGCGGCGCTTCGTGTTCATCAAATACGCCGTGCGTATAGTGTACTAGAATACTCTAGTTCACTATAGCCGTACATATGGCATCTCCTCAAAAAATGTTCATTTGTGTATGACTTGTATCAGCACAGTTGTGAACATTCTTCAGCAGGAGCTAAAAGAAAACGACCACCGCAGTGAGATGATACCACTTCGGTAATAACTCCGCTCTGGGGAAAAAAAAAAAACTGCGAAAAGAGTGTCATACACCAAATCGTGAACCTTTATCTGCTTTTTCTGCCAGAGAAGGCTGCGAGACTCACTGCCTCCGTTCCCTTTCCGTTTTGCCTCAATTTCCTATCTCCTCTTGCTTACGCATTTATTCAATATTTTTTATCCTTTCGTTTTTCACTTGCATATTTCTCTTTGGCTTCGCTTGCCCATCAGACTGTCCGATCCACTTGGCTTTCAAAAACTTTCAACAGCGTTCGCACCTTACGCTTCATTGTGGCGGCTGCACCCAGTGAGAGGTGACGGGCGACGAGCAGTGAAACTGTGCACGTTGCGGCCTCGCCGGCAGGTGTCACTGACATCGCTCGCCGGGGAGCCGCAGCGTGGCGTCGACTCGCTGGGGCGCGCACCCGTCGTCCACTCCACGGGGCGCCGTCACCGAAACGCGTCCAATTTCCGCCTCCGGCGCGCGTGTCGCGAGTCGCTGTCGCAGCAGGCGACGTAACACCGTCACGTGCGCCGAGGCTGCAGTCACGCGACCTGGACCCACTTCCCGCTCACAATATACACATACTACAACACGGCATTCAAACGCACAAACGCGACGATACAGGAAGGCATGTACAACGAGACCTGTGCGGGTTGCACGGATCTCAACGAGGCTAAATGAGCGGCCACGTGCGATGCTCCGATGCAGCTTTACTTCCTCAAACGGTCCGACACAATTGCCTTAGCGAGGAAACGCTATAATTCGCTTCGACCGCTCTATCTGGAAAGACAAGCGTATATCGTAGGAAACGAAAACACGCCATTGAACTAGGCTCCAGTGCAGGAGGTGTGACGTAATGCGAGAAGTCGTGCTTACACGCAGGTGACGACCTCGTGATTAGTTTCGATCTACTGATTTCGCATCGCTGCCTATAGAGCTATGATGCACGACATTTACGGTCCCTGAAAGCGATACTCTGAGCAACACAAAACGATGCGTTATATCGGGATTCTTCTGACATGAGTCACGGACGGCGGATTTCGGCATTATTTGAGATACCGAATTAACACATGCAAGAAGGCTAGCGCGTGGATTACATTCGGAATGCATTTTAGGAACTGTGCTTGGGAGAAAAAGCGAGCGCAAAACAGACACGGCACGGCGCGGACTTCAGCTGAAAGCTTATAATTCGGAGTGTAAAAGAATCCTTTGAGCACGAAATAACGTGCACCGTGTCATATTAGCATATAAGCATAGCTGTGTTAACCATTCCTAGGTGATAATAAATGCTGAATAGCATTGAACAGCACGTAGAGATTGAGGCCAGTTGTCAAACCTTGCGCCTTTATCAGACATATTATGCTGTCTTAAAAGAGCTGCTTCCAGCTGAGGCATCCATGTCGTATTTATGATCTCTTCCCCCCCCTCCCCCCCCCACCTTAAAAAAGTAAGAAAAAATAAACTTACTTGCATGGATGCGTAACGAGGTAAATAAGGCAAATAGAGTTGAATACAGGGAAAACATGTCAGCCGATTTTTATTGGCAAACCAGCCGTTGCGCGTGCAGAAACCCACTCAACAAGCACGGCGACGCACACAAGTTGAAAGTATGAAATCCATAATCTCGTAAAGGGAAAGCATCCAGTTGACAGTTGTCTCTAGTGCTTATGCATACGTTCTATGGTCATAACTCAAACATCTTGAAAAGCTGTCATCCCATATGCCCAGAGAAACATTCTTGTATCAAAACATAACGTGCAGCGCACGTGTTGTCAGCCTCTTGTCCTTGCGTAATCTAACATTTCCCTTGTGTGTGACTCAAAATGTGTCGCCCACGCCAGCATCGCCAGGTGATGTGATGAAAGTTTATTTTTGTTTGTTTTTCTCATCGAACGGCGTATATATGCGCCTCCTTTTAAAATCAACGTTCCTTCTCCGATCCCTCTCGTTCTCGCTTCAGCCCTTGTGCACTTCCTGAAATGCGCTATAGTGCGTGAGACGTTACCTGTTTGCCCGAGGTGCCTGGGCAACAAGGGGACTCTGTAATGTGCCTCAAGGTCTTCAAGCAGTACAAAGGAAGTTTCGAGATATTCCTATACAATTCGATCTGAGTAGGCAAGTTCACACTTCAAGCTCGCAATCATGCAGAGCCTAGCTCTATGGGCGTTATGGATAAAATGTGTGGAGTCAGTGTGAGTCAGAAAACTACATGGTGTTTTTTAAACGATGGTGCTTGCAAGCAGGAATCGAACAAAAAATAGTAAATTCTTAGCAGCGAGTTTTCTGAACACTCATCGTCGCATTCCTTGGCATAGCCGCAATTGAAGAAGTCATTCTGCGAATGCCGTACGTTTCCTGAATATTTTTTAGAACAAGCACGCACGATATCCGCTATGGAATAGACTCTGTCATGTATGTTTTAAATGGATGACCCTCCCAAGAATCACGAAACTTGAACCAAAAGCACCTGAGACATGGTAATAGATGACGCACCAAAAGAAGTCTTGGGGGTGATCATCAATTTAAATTGATTTACGCTTCGATCAAGACGCGTATTTATCAGAAGCGCTGGTGCAAGCCATTCCCCATGTACACACTATAACTTTGAATGCAAAGCGAGTACACCTCGTTCCAACTCAACTTGGATACAGAAAGTCGAAGCTTGTTTACTCTCCCCGTGACAAGGAAGCTTTCTGGCTAGTCCATGCACCACCTGAATTATCATACTGCATGAAATTCAGCGCGACATTCCTTTTTTCCAAAAAAAAAATCCGACACCTTCTCTTAGCGCTCCTCTTCACGATTTTCTAATAAAGGCACATGTATTCGAGTTCATCATGTACACTTGCAGAATTGCGGGGTTTAATGCCGTGAAGCTTGTGGGGCCCTGCACCACGTATCCGTAAGGCCCGTGCGCGCCGCGCATTCGAAGGCCGCGCCACTGTCCCAATGCCCCCTGCGCGGTGCCTGTTTCCCTCTCCCCGCTCGTTCGGGGATAACCGGTCCCGCGCGAGGGGGCTATAAAGGAAGCCTCGCGCCGCCGTCGCTCCCTCTTGGTCCCTGCCTCCTCGTTCCTGCTTCGCTCCTGGCGCTCTCCACGGAAACGACCCGCAGCCACCCGGACGACGACCTAGCACCGACTTCGACGATCCCTGTGAGATAAACGATGTTTGTTATACGGCCCACTGTGTGTTTGTCGTACGCATCCCTCGGGCAGAGAAATCGCCCACAAGCTATGAGTATAGATGTGGAAGTTTCAGTTTTTAATTTTTGTTAACTCCGCATATTAAGGTTCTTTTGCGTTTGTCTAAGAACGCGATGGTCGTTTTTGTTTTTCTTCTGGGGAGAGGGCGGGAAAGTTATCTGCAGTGAGTCAATTACCTTTTTTGTGTGCCATTTCAGCGCAATTCAAAGTAACCTAAACATTATTGTCAGCACAAGCAGTCTATATAGTTGTAATCAACGCAAAATGGTCGCGATAATGAGAAATAATTTTTGGCTCATGAGTGGCATGGACAGGATTTGTGGACAAAACATGCCCACACGAACTGTCAAAAAAGAAAAAATCATTGCCGCCATTGAGTTTTGAACCCACACCAGAACGAACCCAGGCTCTTGAACACTATACTATCACAGCATTCTTTTTTTTTTTCACACATGGTATTTATGCGGTTATGTAAATAAGGCATGATATCACCACCGTCTACCACGCATCGTGTATAACTGCAATCTACTCTCGCAATGTGCAATAAACACTGCCGTCTCCATCAAGTTCCCACTGCAACACACTGTCACGCTGTGCAGCGAGTATATCGTCATCTTCATGACGTTAATTGCATGACGTTACTTGCGCCGCTTATTCGTGACCTAGCTAAATATGCAATACACGTCCATCTGGCCGAGTGCAGCCGAGGTTCGCTAGCGTAGTGTGGGGCGAATCCACCAGATGACGGGACAGAACTCGCAATGCTTTCGCATTACTGCACCTAAGCAGACTAAAGGCACCCCTGCAATTTTTGTTCATGTAGACGGAAGTGCTGTCACGAATAAAATAAAGTAATGGGAGTAAAATGATGAGCCATAAAAAAACGGAAAAGTGTATTAACTTTCTAAAGCTGGGTTGTCATTTTAGCGTACAGCTCAGATGGATTGAGCGAAAAGGCAGCGCACAAAAGGCGCGATGGAACTGCACCTGGACAATAGCGGTAGCCACAGTATGAGCCTTTTTCGTAAAGCTTGTGCATAGTTTCATGTTAGTATCCTTACCGGCAGTCTAAAGCAGTTTACTTAAGTATTTCACTGCGCTGCGCTGGGGGTGAAAGTGAACAAACGGTGCATTATTATCCGAAAGAGATGGTGGAGCCTTCATGCCTGCAGTTGCATAAGGTAGCCAACAATGCGTCAAATGACTGAACAGCATGAATAGACAGTATTAAAACAGGGTCGGAGCGAATAGCGGAGCGCTAACCATACCTAGACGCGCCCTTCGTTTTATTTCAGCGTAGCATTGTGCGCATGCGCATTTGCGCTCCGCTATTCCCCTATCCCTCTAACCGATATGGTCACCCTATTCTAAAACTCGCTAATATAAGGGTGCATACTTCTTACCATGCACAAGCCGTAGCTTCTGTTCTTTCATAGTCTTCTCCTCTGACTCAATTTATCCCTTGGTCTATATATTAACGAGGCTTGCATCTGAAAAGTACGGATCTAAATCTCAATTTCGAAAATCTGGCGTAGCTTTGCCACCCTTTATGTTTCCAGTTTAATCCAAACAGTCCAACTCCTGCCTAAGAAGGACGCCGTAGTACTGAGCTCTTAATTAATTGAGATCACCTGAGAATCTTTAAAGTGCACAGACATCATTCTGCATATATGGGTGCTTTTAGCGCCTTGCCCCCTTCGAAACTTATACGACGCTGCCGGGATAAAATTTTGGCCGTCTGTCTCAGCAGTCGATCCCGCTAACCAAAAAGCCCCCGCGGCGGGTTCGTCCACACTTGTAAGCACGGGGGTGCTCTTATCGACATGTGTAGGTGAGTAGCTCCCACCGAAGATTGTGTACCACAGCACTTGTTGTATAAGAGGAGCTGGTCCATATCACGCCGTATGCATACTCCTTGCAGGCGCAGAGCAGGTGTACACCGGCGTGTACGCAGGTGCGCACATTAGTGGATGGGCGCACTAAAACTGGGCGTCACGTGAGCTGAGACAAAGGAAGACTAGACCCCCCAACAGATTAAATGTGACCGCAAACCGTTCCCCATTCTGCAGAACTGTGTATTGAGCTATGACAGCTCATACCTACGAATTTAAATTCACACTGCGTTGGCATTTAGCTTGCGCTGAGTGCCCTTATTTCGACCTGCAGCGCTTGCACCAATTCCTTTGTAGGCCTCCCTGTGGCGTAAGCGATTGTCGTTCCGTGCTCATTGTTTCCTCAAGACGCTGTCCCGGGTCCCTTTCAAATGCGGCGGGAATTCGCAGCTATTCTACCTTTTCGATCACTCCTCTTCTGCTGGAGCACTATAAATTTAAGTTTTGAGTTTAAAGGACTAACAGAACAGCTTCTTGCACCATAAAATAGATAAATAAAAGGGCCAAGTGCGCGCACTCTCGCGGAAAAGTGAGGCATTTTGCTTCCCGAAGACAAATTTTGTGCACGCAGTGGTTGCAAACGGCGTAGAAATTATATCAGCATACTTCATACATTGTAGAAGCGACAATGACGTCACATTTTCCTCTTTTCTCAAGCGGTCTGAGCAAAGGCTTACTCTGCCAATTCGGGGCGTGCAAGGGCTTGAACGAAGAGAAAGCGCGGTAAACAAGAGAGAATTGTCCGCAAAAAACGAAGACAGCGCTCACAAACACACAATGGCGAGACGCATAGTGCACTAACGCTTGCGGCCCGTGCCACCACCGCGTAAGATACGCGGAATGTTTTGATCGTAAAACGCTCGGCTGTCAATAATACTGTCCTAGATAGGGCTCTCCTTTCACTAGAGACTGTGTGGTTTCTTGTTCGTGCGCGGCTTTGATCGCGGGAACGTAGTCCGATGTCGATGTATCGAGATCGTCAAAGCTGTGCATAGCTGGTGGTCTGTATACCGCCTCGCAACCGCAAACACGGGCCCATATTTCATCGTTGCCGCAGACGTGACTGCCGGAAGAGCATTGTTTGCTCCGCTCGAATGTGACGCGCTCCATCAGGACTGCAACGATGGCACGCTTCGAGAGTTGCACACGGCCATACGGAACGCCCGAAGCGTTACATCAACTCAGAGCGCTATAATCGTTAGTAATTTAGAGGGGAACGAGATTGGGCGTTCTCTCTGAATCCACTTTGTTCTTCCTCATTTTCAAACTGCTACCTTTTACCGTGTGAGCGACTATAGCATTAAATTGGCGTCGGTTGTGGCGTATCAATGACTGGCGCTGTTTATATTAGTGATTATCTCACTAAATACTTTGTAGGTAAAGGACAATAAGCTGACCGGTCTGCATCATTTCAAACGTGTGGCATCACCTGTTTTATGCATTAAGATTATGTTAGCGTCCTTCAAAGAGTTCTTTACGTTCGAAGTCATAAGGCATTGCGTATACAGGGTGGCCAGTTTGTCTAGTACAACCTCCCGACCCTCCTTCAGGACACCTGCCGATTCCTGCCTCCCCCCCCCCTCCCCCCTAGCTACCTTCCCCATTTTCATTACTTCTAACGCTATTTTTTTACTTCGGTTTTGGTTGCCGGCAAGATGCCTGATTGTTATACATTACTGCCACTCTTTATTATCGTCCAGATAACTTCGGCCTGAATAGATCAGTGTACAGTGCCACGGCTAAATTAATTTCTATCCATACCCTATCCATTTCTGCCGATGCTTAGTTTCATCTTGATCCCTTTCAGGTTGCCGCAGTTCTTTAGATCATGCTCAGTTTTGCCCATATTATTATGTCTTCTTAATCAGTCACTTTACGCTCACGCGTTAACTTTGACAGCTCTGCAAGTTCTACCTATATGTCGGGTTGGAGACTTTTACGCTTTGGTATCTCCACTAAAGCTTACATCAGCTTAGACAGTTTATCGATTCCTGCCCATCTTAAAGCCTACTTCTATATACTGCATTAGGGGTGGATTTAAATTAGGTGCTGTCGTGCCCCTCCCCATTCCGTGCAAGATATATATATATATATATATATATATATATATATATATATATATATATATATATATATATATATATATATATATATATATATATATATATATATATATATATATATATATATATATATATATAGTCACCCACAAGGTACCGTGCTTTTACTTTACCCGTTTGCAATTTCGTTTTCATAGAAGCTTTCGAATACTTCGTCATCATGACTACATGAAGGCGCGTAGGGCCACCACAGACTATTTATATTGATATTAATTATTGTACTCGCCCATATCTCATTAACGCTATATAACTTTTCTGTGTTACCACCTATATGCCTCTTGACATGGAATCCCACACCTAGTTTTCGTCTCTCCGCTCAACCACGATGGCATAATACGTGCCGCATTTTGTTACACTAAATTCCTTAATTTTCCTACTAACCTCTTTAAGCCCTCTTATATCCCATTTAATGCCCGCCATTTTCTCGAAAAATACTGCATTGTTTGGCGTTGCCTCAATAGCACCGAACAACGCCGCATAATACTATGAATGATGCCGAGGATAGTCGACGTCGTGTCGCCTCGTCAAACACGCATGCGCACGCACGCGTACCAGAACGCACACACACACACACACACACACACACACACACACACACACACACACACACACACACACACACACACACACACACACACACACACACACATGGCAATGAAAAAGAACTTCGCGAACGAGCTTTGCGAAAAAAGAAAAGAAAGCAAAAGTTGGAATCGGCTTGATGCGACGTTATATCAGAGACAGCAGGCCCGAAGAGCAAGAAAGAAAGGCTTCTCCGGCCTCGCTGCAAACACCGGCAGGCATCGGAGCTGCTGCCTTCTCTTCTTGTTCCCGTGCTGCTGCGCACATCCCGCACGGTGCAATTTGCATATCAGGGGAGCCTAGCTCGCGCCAAGCCGTGGTACGCGGGCGTCGCTGCCGAGAGCGGCGGTGCAGCTTCCGACGAGGCGCCTGATCCGTACCGTTAATCCGGGCCGCACTCTGCCACCTGAGCTTCGAAAGGCGCCGCGAAGGGCCAAGAGCCCGCGCCGCCACCCAACGCCACCCCGGCCATGCGCATGCGCCCTCGCGCGGTCGTGATGGCTCCCCGGGGATATATGCGCATTCGCTTGAGAAGCAGAGAGAAAGGGCGCAGAGTGAGAGGTAGAGAAAGAGAGCACACAGAAACAGCAGACAGTCAGCGGGGGTATGCCTGCCGAAGTCCTTCCTTCCCCATGCTCCCCAATTCTTGCCCTCTTATGTACGCGCTTTTCCCATCCGCCATTCCAGCCCTTCTTTTTCCACTTACCCTCCCTCAACACTCTTCCCTGCCTCGCCACCCCGCAACAGCCACTTCAATGCGGGCGCATCGTTGAGGAGAGGAAATTAATTCGAACGTGCCGTTTATACATTTCGTCCCCCTCTTCGTAGTCATCCTGCCCGTTGGTTGTGATTTTCTCATTTCATCAAGTTGCACTGCTTTTCCCAGATGGCGATTTCACTTATCATTTCTTATTGTTTCTCTCGTTTTTCTTCCTTGCTGTGTCATCGGCTTTTTGCTGCCTATTCCCGGCTCGGGTTCACTTAGTATCCCCGACTTGCAGACCCAGATTGGTCGCCGTTCCAGTTAGCTTCTGCTGCTGTTTCCATCGGAATTTCCAACTGGGCCGCATAGCTTTTCTCTTCGACATTGCGAAGACCATTTTCCTAACGAGCAACCTGTCTTCGTATAGACGAAACGTGCAGGAGGAGGAAATGTTCTCTTCTTATATAGGGAGATCTCGGAAGTTCATTTTCGCGCTGTTTTTAAGCGCGTCGGGTTCGTTTTAGCACGCGCCTTTCATTCGATGAGTAACGTCATTCTTCCTTGATTATAGTTTTCCGTTATCGTCGCAAAAGCCTATCATTCACATAAAATTCTACTGAATGAACTAACCATCCGCTACAACACGTCCCCGCCGAGTGTAGGTTGCAATGCAAAGAATGACGCAGTGGTTAAACATTTCGTCTGATAATCTGTTCCTTTTTTTCTTTGTTCTCGCTTAGAGGGCAGTTTCAGTTACCGATGCAATGAACAACGAATGCTAGAAGGAAGAACCGTCAAAAATGTCATTTCATTTGCGGTTCTCTTCTGTCGTGATCAATGCAACTGCCGTCTGATGTCGCATACCTTTCCTTTCCTTTTCTTTTCAATTTTCTCGGTCAATGCATTTTTTTAATGATTCTTCAGCAATAAATGACAATACCGCCACTATTTATGTTGTTCACATTTGCATACTTCTACAACCTCAAATAGTCGAGTTGTCAGAGCGCTTAACACTTCATACCATTCCAACAGGGCATGGATCGCAGAAACGGGCGGTTCCAATCTGTTTCCAGCAGATTTTTCATGCATTTTATGCAATTTTCGAACGCTGCAAAGTAGAGCATAGTCACCCATCACTTCTTCGAACGGAAATGCGTCTCGTGCGTTTTCCTTGCATGGGTGTGCACTGCCTTTGTCAAAACAGCGCAGCCGGACACGTTGCCGGGGAAGTGGAGCGAGCTGAATGTCTCATCATCTGTTGCGTTGATCACGCTTAAGCGTATTTAACTAATACAGGTGCCCAGTTAAAAATTAGGACAGTGTCTGACCCAAAGTATATAAAAAAATTAAGTCGTCCTGTAATGACTGAAATTTATTTTGACGGTAAAAACGTTTTCAGTGTAATATGACACAATTAATCATCTGCCAAAGCGACAGCACTGACTTTGACGTCGTACAGAAAATTAATATCGCAGGGAGAAAGAGTAAAGGCACTTGAAGCCAAGTTAGAAGGCTCTGAATAGATTGTTTTTGTAGACGAAGTGATACGAAAGACGTAACTCTTTTTGGGGTCATGGGCGTGCACGACTCGAGTAAAATATTAATGGCAGGTTCGATAAAAACAAAGAACTCGGGGACCACGGAGTAGGCGGCTATCGTCATGGCAATGGTCAACACCAAAGGGGTCGCCATAACTGGGACTGCAATGTAGCTATGAACATTTTCAGGAGTGGAATGACCTCCGATGATTTAGAACGAATTCTAAGATATCAAGACTGGAATCAAAAATAGGTAGAACTAATATGGGTGCAGGCACACTCGGGAAACAGGGGAAATGAGTTGGCTCACAGTATAGCTCGAGGTTATGTCAGCCGAGCAGTCAGCCAGGTTGACTCCCCCAATTTCTCGAGAGATGCAATCATATCATTTCACGACTACACTAAAAGCGGATATATTCTCCATCAGACAAGAAGCTCGGCAAAAGACAGGATGTAATCTGGCGTCGGCTCCAGACGCGAGCCTTCCGTAGTCCGTCGAAATTAGCACATGTACCCAACGCAATACAATCTAACTTGTACAGGACGCGGTGAGATAGTCGGATACGATCACATTTTATGGAGCTGCAAAAAGGCTCCGCCACCGGCGGACCTAATACCAGTCCTTTCTTTGGAGCGGTGGGAGGATATCTATTGACGAGCTCAGCTCCATTGACGAAAGTTCGGGCTATGTGAGCTTATAAAGTCTCCGAGAGCCGCGGACTTGAAGTCATATTGTATAGCGCCCATATATGGCTCAAAGTTGACAAATGTTTTTTCAATCCAATCCAAAGATTATCGCGGCAATAAAATCTAAATAATTCAATGAAAAACGTTGCCTTCAAGAAATGAGTATATAACGTTAAAATCTGTGTCCAAATATAATACGGTATTTTATTATGTGACAAAACAGGAATAAGTTGTCTTCTTTTTCAACCTATAGAGGGTCACACCTGATGCCTGGTCAGTTGGGTCACTAAAAGGCGACGAAATGGCTTCACTACAAAAAGCAACGAGAACATATGCCTCGGTCCCCGTGGCCTTCCTATAACTGGAGGGAATTGCTCCGGTAATTACGGACCTTATGCCCAGCGCTGCTCAGAACAAAAACAACGCACGCCAATACTATGGCGTCGATCATTGGCAGATCTACAAACTTCGAAAATAATAAAACATCATGAAGAACAAGACCAGAAGTCGGAAGCAGCTATTCGTTTCCTTCTGTAAGACAGATCCGGTCTGTCGACTAGCAACTTCTCCTGGGAGACGCATGTAAGGCAATAGAGCAATAGTTATAGAATATGTCACAGAGTACCGCAGCAACAAACAGGTCGCCGCTCTAACTCAAAAAAAAAAAAAAAAGCAATGCAAGAGACAATTTGCTCACAGACTCTAAACAGAGTGAGCGTCGCTTGAGAACGTGAACGCAATCTAGCAAGCGAAATCACAGGACAACAGTACACAATGCACGTGCGCACAAAACTAATTCTTTCTGATACCATGTACATATTGGTACTGCTTTACGTGTTTCAAAATCACGTCAGAGCTTCCGAACACGCATGGCTCATGAAACAGTTTTCGCACCGTTAATCGGAAAAGAAGCGCAGCACGAACGCTTCATATCTGTGCGGGCAGCTTTGACGCCTTTCGAACGCAGTCATCATAGAGCTGCTGTGCGCTTTAGGCAGATGGCATGCAAATAGCGCCGAGGTCAGGAACGACGCAAAACGAGCGCCATCTGTCGCTCCCCCGTCGTTTGGTGGCGTCTGCGGTGGGTGTTTCAGCGGCATTTAGCGACGGATAATCCGGCCCGGATCAGGCTCCGACGTCACTTTGATTCGCGATAATCCACTAGGATCACCGAAGCAGCGGATGCCACCCCGCCCCCCACCTTCACCAATGTCAGACGTGCTTCCAGCCCCGCAGGCTTAGCTGCCGTCGATATTAATATTGAAGTCACCGCAGGGCTGAAATATCACCATGTGTGTGTGTGAGAGCAAGGCTTTACCACCCGCATCCCTTGAGCGTTCAGATTAACCCCGCTTACACCGCTCCCCTCTCCTCTGCTCATCCTTCTGCGACATGTAGATCGCGAATAAAAATGCAGTGCTTGGTTGTGTCACATAAATGAAAGACCCGCTTTATTTTGTTTCCGTACGCTAGTCTCTGTTCACCCCCCCTCCCCCCCCCCCCCCTTTTTTTTTTTTCTTATGGCGAAAACACGGAGCTTGATCGCTAGGCATAGGACCCCTATCGCACTATCAGTGATGCGATTCCAGTTAACATTGCATTATACCGGTCGGTTCCATAACTACGCGTAGGGACCAGGCATTTAAATTTCTGCACTTCGCATAAAATAACAGAGAACTGTCGCGTGACACAGTTGGTGCTCCCCGAACCGTACTATAAAGCACGGAGAAGAGCTTCATGGATAGCTTGGTGTAGTTTCGGCCAGATGAGGCGAGACGAGCACAAAGATTGGTTCAGAGTATCAGCCTTTTCCCATTGCGTCCAAATCAAATTGCAGTCGCCCTAACGTCGACTGACGGATAGTGAAACAAGCGTTTTGAAAAGGCAACTATTTCTGCATGAAAAGCAATATGCCATATTTACTCGCGTATACGTCGGCCACCCTTGTTTCTCTCTCTCTTTCTTTACTATGCATGCTCTTGAATCTGCCAGCCCATCATTTCACGGGACATGGCGCAGAAGAGGCAAAAACCCGTAACATTGCCACATTATTTCGATGTAAGAAAAAAGAGCGCCAGGTAGTGGTGAAAGCAGAAAACCGTCTTTAATTCCGCCCAAAATTTAAAAAAAAAAAAAAGCTTTCTGTACAACGAAAAGAATTCGTTTAGAACTCTCTTCATGCTTTCATACGCTCTTCCGGACGAAAAGTCGTGTTTACTCTTGGTGCACAATTAAGTTCGATGTTTTAGGTGAAGAATTTGTCTCGGCGCTCAAGCTTCGATATGGGATGTGCTGTGCTGTGCCGATCACCTTACGGAACGTTTGTGGTTCGATGCATCGATCCGTTGGTAAGCCTATGCAGCATATCTCTTTTCACCTTCCTTTCCAGCGTCCGAAGTTGAGGTGGCTGACTAATACGATGTATCGAGTAATCTTACAGTATAACTATACGATAACCCTCGAAATTATAAGCCGAATACATTGCTTTCTTGCTTTCTACGCAAGCAACCGACCATGCTTTAATGCATCATATCTTCGCAGCTGTCATCTTATATCCGCGGCGTCGTAAACAAGTGCGAAAAATAACTCGAAATGTCTATTTTGCTGCTTGCTTTGCTGAAAAGTGCACGCACAAAACAAACGGCAGTTCTGCACGACAACCAACTTCCATATTTAGTTACGACAACCTCCTGTCACATCTGGGCAGCCTAGCTCGCGACTTGAGGCCTTGCGGAGGGCAACAATACAATATTTCTCTTTCATTCGGTCCTCTTCCTTTAACGGACGAGCACTTCAAACGGCGCAGTCGAATGGCGCGCACACGTGGCCGCCTATACGGCTCACTGGGAGCCATCACAAAGGGCACGTCGCTGCGATCGGGACAGAACAAAGCGGAAGGACCACAGCTATAGGAGAAGACGCGCAAGGTCACCAGCTGCGCCGACGACGTCACCCGTCGCCCCATCCGTCAGCGGACGATCAGGGTGTCCATTGTTTCCGCCAGGAGAGGCCATTGTGCGCGCTGCCTAATTCGATCTGCGCAGAACGATGGTGGCTATAGCCAGCGTCCGCGACCTCCCAACATAGACCAGAGAAACCTTTCACGGCGATGCAGACGCAAACGCAGTTGTTGTTCTAAGCGGAGCCGACCGATTCGTCACGACTCGAAAGAGTGACGATGCAACGACAGTACTTGTTATTATGTGCGCGTGCACCGTTCGCTGGCTACACTGATATGCGAGAAACCAACGTACACTTGCTGGGCTGAGTAGCGCCAGTACTTCCCAAGCACGTGCTAATATATTCTCTTTTTTTTTTTTTTCGTGCATATGCAAAAACAACAGCAAAAGTAACTGTCGCGTTTTGAACATGCTACGGAGAAAAAAGACGACGAGAAGGCACGGTAAAAGGAGACGACAGCAGTTGGAGTGCTGTTCTCGTCCACTGCGTCTTTTCAATTCGTGTTACGTCACTTGTGTGTTCAAAATGGCTTTTAGGCAAGCCACTTGTCGACGCTACTGAATAGGGGTAGTTTAAAAACAATGGAGAAGGATTTTCTTCCTCTCTAAGCAGTCAATTTCACGGAGTAATGCTATGCAAAGCTGACTGTTGTGTGATGATATACATAGCTAACACTTTCTCAACTTTGGCGGCCGTCAGCTGCCACATTTCACCGCTTTAGGCTGAAACAGAGGACAAGATATTCTGTTCGAGATTACACGGATGAGCGGAATGGTGAAATGACGTAACTTGGCACAGACTGAAAGAAAAAGAAGAGGGAGAACACACTGTCAAATGAGGAAAGAAAAATTATAACCTAGAAGAAAAATAATAATAAAAAAACGAGACTAAATAACAAAAACAAAGTTAGGACTGCAGTGACAGCAAGGGTTGGGTTTCATCAGCTGCGCTCACAGATGAGCAGAGAACACCCGAATAAGTTGCCTATTAGCAGAATTTCTTCCCGTGGTCCAGCAAAGAATTGATAAATCAAGAAGGTTTATAATATCGAAAGTATCCACAGAGGTTCCAGTTGTAGCCTCGTACATGAAGCGTTAAGAAAGGAGACGTGAAATAAAAAGAAATCAATACATAATTTAAAAACGTCCAGACATTTCCTTGTCTGTCAGGGCCAAGAAGCGACACAGATAGTTACGGTGCCGCAATTCCCGCGCCGCTTCCTTCGAAGCACTCTAGAGGTTGCTGCATCGCAGCATTGCTTTCTTATCTTAACAGTTTCCACTCCCAAGTCCACAGGCGGCGCATCCTCGTTGGCCAGCAGCTGAACGCGAGTCAGAAATATTACAGTCTCAGTGGTCTGAAGGTTTCACATAATCCCCAAGCGGCAGCGCCATCACATATTGTTACTCTGGCCACCTATGACGTCGACTCCAGGAAATACCCCTGGTACGAGCATCACCAAAAACAAAGTTTTAAGTCACTCGGCGATCACAAGATCGGTAGGTCGACAGTCTACTACCTAATAAATTCTATGTAATAGTTGGAAGGAGTCGATAACAAAAAAAAAACGCTTACAGCGCATACAATCAGCAATGCGAGCGCATTTTCGAATGCCAGACAGGCGCGGGGCTTTTCAGGGGATGAGATTCGGAAGTGTTGCAAGGGACTTTTGCAGGTATACTGCTGTCGCTAAAATTTTTGGAGGTTCAAGAATAAAAAGCGGAGCTACCAAACAACCGCCTCACTCAATCTCGTTTTGAAACATTTGCTTAACAACCAGTAAGAAAGTATATACTATCGCTTCGTCGCACAGCTTTTCCGGGTCGTATGCAGTTTCTACAAAACTTACCCTAACACATAATGAGATATCCTTCTTTGATTCTTCTGTCTACCTCGAAAACCCTTTTCCATTTCGCTTAAAACACTGCAGCAAAATAGGTGCTTTAGGAGCACGCTTTAAAGTTCTGGTATCCAATCAGGAGATGACTCCCTCTGCACTTTTGCTTTCCTTGCCGAACAGGACTCTTATATGACTTTCCTATAAGGAACAGGCGTGCCAGTTAACGTTGCTCAAAGCACGGCTGGTGCACTTCTTTCTTGGTATACTCGCCACGCACCAAAAAAAAAATATAAAGAGAGGCAGGGGGGGAGGCTGCGAAGTTCTTGCATCTGTAGAGAAAAGCGGGGTACTTAACGAAGAGTAAAAAGCGAACGAATTAACAACTCGAAGAGCAAAAGGGTGGCTAGTTCTGGGAGGGGGCCGTCTTAAAGGAATCGAAACTGTATGAGGAAACAGGACACCTCCTTTTTTTCTGGGAAATGTTACCAGCACGTGCAGATAGAAGACTTCGCGCATGCGCGCAGGAACGCAAGCTTTCAGAGCGCGTCGCAGATGGCCGCGCGCGGCGCAAATTCTCGACTTAAGCCGGCCGGCTCACCGCGCGCAGAGAGCGGCCTCATCTCGAGAGAAGTTAACGCGGCCGCGGCTATCCCGACCCCCCCTTCCCCGCCAGTCGTCCCAACATCCCGCCAGCGCGCTCCCCAACGGGATGAGGACAGCGGCGGCCGGCGCCGCTCGAAGCTCCCGCAGAGCCAGCGGGATGGTCGAGCCGGCACGCGACGCAGTCGAAGCACTCTCGCCGATGAGGCTTGCTCGGGCCGCACCACGACGAACGAAGGATCCATGGGGGAGAGGAAACTCCTGCCCGGACACATAATCCCCGGCGCGCGCGCGCCCTGAACCTTGCCTAATCCGCGCTATTTGCATCCCATTCAAAAACCCTGAGAGGTCGCCACCGACCCACTCCTCACTAGCTCTGTGGGCCCCTTTCCCTATTTAGTGGCCTGCTGCGCTCAGCTCCGGCTGGTTCCCTCTCTGGAAGCTAGCGGCAGTGTGTGTGGCGTGACCGAAACCGGCGGGTGCAACCACGCTAATTGATTGACCTCCCTCCCCACACCCTTCTTTTCCTTTGCCACCACTCAAACCGGCACCCTTCCAGATTTTCCCCGTGCCCTCGCGTCACCTCACTAAGAACGAAGAAACGTGGTAGAGGAACCGATGGCTCCACGGCACTAGTAAAAGAAGTGGCTGCGTATGAACGTGAAAGCGCTCGCCGTCTTCTGTGGGCGCTCATCGCATTCCTTGAAACCGCGGCGCCGATACGTAGCGCGCGCTATAAAGTAACTTCGGCGGAACGCTTTGCTATAATATATACCGTTGACGCGGCGTGTGCGAAGTTCGTCTGTGAAGGACCTGTGAACGCAAGTAAGCGGAGCTCTTCACGGTATTAATGACGTAGTAATGCAGAGATGCAACTAGGTGAATTGCGAGCTTCCACTGCCTAGACGCGGGTGCTTTTTCCACTCATACCGCGCACCTCTTTTGCAATCCACTGCGCCCTCTATTCCTGCGAGGGAACTACCGCCAGCTTTCTGGCTCTGCCTGCATCTCGCGGTTCCTGCAGGGATGGCTCGCTGAACGCTGCCAGCAGAATGCGGCGTGGGGCCACTTGCTGTTCTTTCCGGTGGTCGGGGGAAGCCACTGGGGCGGGGTGCAAGAATGGACGACGATGGGAAAGCAGAAGCGGAATGGGGATTCAGGGAAAATGGGGAAGCTGAGGTGGGAGGGGGTGCAGGGATTGCTAACTCGATCGGGATTACCGGATTGCAGAGTTTGGCCTTTTAATCGGCCCCGCGTGACCGGAATCAATCGCCGGGCGCATTTTGATGCGCAAGCGTCTGTCTGTGGCTTCTGCATCACCCCCTGGTCTCCCGCGGTGAGCGAGTGCTGCGACGCGACGAGGTTGAGAAGACTCCGCAGGGAAATGCAGCCGTTCTACGAGGTGAAATTCCACAATACGAACGAAATTGACAGCAAGGCTAAATCGAACAGGACAGCGTCCCAGAACGACATTATTTCGCACTGTTCACACCATAACTGCACGCCTTTGCACTAACCCAATTAGTTTAGTGCTATGCCCAGGAGAAATAACAGCAATATGGTTGGCGCAACAAAATATTTGCATCTTGCCAAACGTTTGCGCTGAATTTGTAGTTCATGTGTATGAAGCTTTTCAAAAGGAAAGCAGACCTGCATGCATTTCTTCTCGCGTGGATCGATTCTTACCTCTCGTGTGACGCAGAACACAAATAGTACGAACCTATTGACTTTTCCGCTTCCCTGGCTTTAACACGTCAGAGATCCTTGTGCTTATAGTTATTCTGCGGCTCATAGGAGGCAGGTGACTTACCATTGCGCCATCGAAGTCATTGGTGGAAGTTTTTCGCAACCTCCTTTCCTAAAAACCTCCCACTCTCACTGCACTGCTCGAAATTGCTACAAGAAAAAAATCCTGCCGTCTTTCATCTACCGTCAGCGTGGAATTGTCGAGCTTCGTATAACTCGGCTTTAATTGGCTGACAACGCAGACTCAGCTGTAAGAATAATTTCTTGAGAAAAATCCTTTAAAAATTTTCATGCGAGCCTGTAATACCAAAACGTAGTCGCTTCGCGACGTTAAACCCCATCATCATCATTAGCATCATCATCATCATCAGCCTGACTATACCCACTGCAGGGCGAACGCCTCTCCCATATTTCTCCACTTAACCCGGTTCTGTGCTAGCTGCATCCACTTGACCCCTGCGAACTTCTTAACCTCATCCGCCCACCTAACTTTCTGCCGCCCCCTGCTACGCTTTCCTTCCCTTGGAATCCAGTTTGTTATCCTAAGCGACCATCGGTTATCTTCTCTTCGCACTACATGCCCTGCCCATGCCCATTTCTTCTTCTTAATTTCCACTAGAATGTCGGTAACTTGAGTTATTTCTCTGACCCACTCTGCACGCTTCCTATCTCTTAATGTTACCCCTACCATTTTTCGGTCCATAGCCCTCTGGGTTGTCCTCAGCTTAAGTAGAACTCTCTTGGTTAGCCTCCACGTTTCAGCCCCATAGGTGAGTACAGGTAAGATGCAACTGCTATATACTTTCCTCTTTAGCGATACCGGTAAGCTGCTAGTTATAATCTGTGAGTGCTTGCCAAATGCGCTCCATCCCAATCTTATTCTTCTTATTTCCTTTTCATAAACCAAGCCAAATCTAATACCAAACATTTACATGCCATAAATTTTCTAAAGTATCGAAAACCGCGCTAATAAAACAATTTTAATATTGGCTAAGTAGGCGGCATCAGAGTGCAGATATTAGACGCTGAAACAACATTTTCTACAAACACTTCAAAGCCAAATGTCAAGTTGACACTTATGCCATCCTTGTTGGAAACTTGCATACACGATGGCGACACTTCTTCTTTTCGGCAAGTTTGATAAACTGTGTGCCCACTATGCAGGCGCTGTTCTGGTCGTCACGTTCGTGACGCATCTCAGGATGGCGTGATTAACGGAATCACCCGACGCATATGTCAGGATTACGGCAATAATTACGGCAATAGGCGGGCCGTTATTCTGACGCTTGTCCCCACTCCGCCTTCACGCACATGTTCGCCGTTGCCAGGCAGAGATGCCCGCTGAGAGTCCTCATTGTTGCCAAGTCTACGCTTCGCTCCTTCAATGCGTGCGGCTGACCGACGTTCGTTGCGTAACCTTACATAAAAGAGGTCACCCCGAACAACTGCGAGGCAGGGAAACAGCATCGCAGGGAAGAGGGGAGCCAGGGATATTAAGTACGTCGATGACCACGTATTAGAAGACGTCATCAATGCCGAGGAGCTGCGTGCGTCACAGCGGCGACGATTGAGCAGGTGATGACGGAGAAAGTGCTGACGACGTGTCGAGGTGTTCAACGTGCCCCGTTCCGCGACTTCGCCGTTGGCAATACTATGAAAACGTTTGGTTGCGCAACGCTCGTAGGCAGGAAGCGAAAACATGGGTCACGCGGATCTGTGTACCCGTGACTCCTCTTGAATAATCTCAATTGACAGATGCACAGCGGGTGAGCATGAAGAGCGAAAATTGTTAGTCGTCGGTGCTGTCATGAGAGTGTCCCTGGCTTCCCCTGGGACAGTAGTTCGCATATATTGCTACTCGCTTAATCTGTAACACCTTGGTTTGTGTTTTTATTATCTAATGCAAACTTAGTGGCATGTGGTCGTAAGCTACTGCATTGTGTGCAAGACCACCCGGCACAATTTATAGCCCCGATTAACCAAGCCATGGTGTGCCTTCGTGTCCTAAAAGGGCGTGTCTGACCTGAGATACAAGGTCCCTGGTGGGTTGGATTCCCGTTTTACGCTCCCATCTCACTGAAGTAGTCCCCGTTTCCGCTCTGATCTCATGACGTCAAACAACCCGCCCACCAATTTGTTCCCATGTCCCAATTTGTTCCCAATTTGTTTCCATCTGCCAATTAATTACCCATTGCCAGAGCCATGCCCGCGATGTATCGGTCACAACCCCGACGATAGATTTTCTAGAGTGTGGGTGCTTTAAATGAGTATATATACACCTAACTTTTTTTGTTCATGCTTTATCCTTTGTAATGATGCCTAAGACATTACTGTATACACGGATCACCACGTCCTATTTGCCTACGGCTGCTGAGTAATTTCTGATCGAATTTCTTTTCTCACCTGTTTCGGTTTCGGGTTCAACGGCCGATCGATGACTGTGAAGTCAAAGTCAAGTCTAGATAACGTGAGGGTTAAAAATAGAGCGATATAACCATTCCTGTGTCGTTTGAATTCCCTACAATGACAAAGCCAGCCTGAGACAAAAACAGGAATCACTGCAAGTGAATAATCAGCGATTATGTCGCAGCTTTTTCTTTTTTTTCATGCCGCGCATCAAGACATGATTGTGACGTCGCAGTCATCTCTTGGCTGCTGAAACCGAAACTGGCTGGAAAATAAAATTCAATTATAACTTATTCAGTGGTCGTAGGCAAAAACTGCATGTGGATAAATATACAGGAATGGCTTGTGCGTCATTAACAAGAAGAAAAATGCCACCAAAATTTGGTGTCTATATTATCGCGTTAGCCCGTCGGTAGTTTGCCGAGGGGACTTCGAGACGGAACCAATCTAGCATGTGACCCATTTTTTTTTTAATTTCGTAAACTTGCCATAAATGCATAATTTGGGTTCACTGCGCACTATAATCTATAGGAAATCATATAAGGTGCATTAATGCAGGAACTGGGGAAGGCTCCTGCTCTTACTGTTGTCGGTCAGTCACTTGGAGAAATCCTTCTCCCCTGTTTCCGTTAGCCCCACTACGTGTAGAATCTGTGAATTGTCCCTGCACAAGTCCACAGTAGTAGGGGAACATCCACCTCTACAGCCTGTGTGGAACTCTTCGGGCAGTTGGTGGGCCCTGCGGCTTCATGAGAGCGCGATCGGCATGTGGCCAACGGGATAAGAGCCGCCCTTGTCCTTCTAAGAGATACCTCCTCAAACCTCTGGTCCTGAATGCTGAAAGTCAGCCGCTGACATGGAAGTTCGCCGCCTACTGGGAAAGTGTCCCGAAACAGACTTCAAGAACAAGACAATTAAAGGGAGTTGCAACGGCCACTAGGAGTAGGGTGGAAGACTTACTGCCCTGCGCCTCACGGCCAATGCTGATTCGGCGCCTGCTCAGGTTGCTGGATGAAAATAGACTCCACACCTCCCGCACTAAATCGAAAGCCGATGTCACGTGGCAAGTCCTCCAAATAAAAGAGAAGAATACAGTTTAAAAGCTAAAACCCCCGGTTTCTATACGAGACAGACGAAGTGAACTGTTTGGCATGTTCACACACTGTCGGAAAAACTCACTGGCCATCAACAGCAAATTTACTATATGGAGAAAAAAAAGTTCGGAGCACACGATATTATTTTAGACGAGTACAGGGCTTTACGATAATACAAACTATGACAGCAACATGATCTGCAGCACGCCAGCAACTAAAACTACGAATAGAATAGATTGCCCGAGCTTAGTAAGCAGTATAAACTGAAGGTTGTACAGGCCTACATGTAGTCATGATGACCAGGCAATCGAAAGCATCTACGAAGATGTAGAGTTGGCAATGGAGAAATTAAAGACACAGTATGCTGGGCGACTTCAATGCCAAGGTAGAGAAAAAAGCATGCGGGAGACCATGCAAGTGTTACATATCATGTATTCATATATATCGAGTCTAATATCAACACAAGTGTTGTATCATTGGATAACTTATGTCGAGTGTAAGTGAGCTTTACTAATTACGCATTCAATTACAGTTATTTGTGATAAAAATCCAAACTTTGCCCTGAAATCCTAAGTCGTATATAACTGGATAGCTTATGTTGACTATAATTGCACTGAATGAGATATCTGCATTTGACTGCTCCAGATGCTTAGTAATCATCGTCATTTACGCTACCAGGTGGTCCTCAGACATTGCACCTTTACTTGCGATGCAGATCGTGTCCTTGGTTTTCTAGCCCTAAGATGGCATCGCATGGCCGAGCATTGATTGGTTGACGAGTTATGTGACGTCACGAAACCGCATGACATCGAGGTGGCAAGGAGCTGCCAGCTCGGGTAGCTTCTGTGAGATGAAAATGGAGCGCAGGAGCTTTTGGTTCCAAGTCGGACACGCTATATACTCCGATAGGCCAGACTGGCACGTTCGCACGGCTTGGTTAAAGAGAGGTTTTCTATCTATTTTAGATAGTCTTGCTCATAATTTGCCATAGCTTGCGAGTATATGCTAATTAAATTTCAGGACTCTGGGACGCTCTTTAATTTTGAAGAAGCTGGGATATTGTATGATACTCTTATGCACAGTATCCCGGCTATTTGCTTTTCCGGCTGTGGCGGTCTCTTTTCGATGGAGTCAAAAAGCATGGCACCCATGTGCTGTGCGATGTCAGTGCCCGTTAAAGAATCTCAGGTGGTCGAAATTTCCGGAGCCCTTCAATGCGGCGCTCTTCATGGCCTGAGTCGCTTTGGCGTGTTAAACCCCACAAACCAAAAACTGTTATGCACAGTTTGATTAGAATGGTTTCAGCTTCAGGCGTGTGACAGAAATTTGCTCTTAAAGTCTTTTCCTTTGCTCGCACCGAAAAGCTGAATCTTCCGTTAAAAAATCAATGGGCTGCGTTTTTTTTAAATTGTCGGGAAAATGTGGAATTTTGTAAGGTTGTTTTATGAACATGTTGATAGAAATGATCTGAGCTTCCAGCGCGCAGAAAAATTTTGCTTCTGAAATTAGTCCTGCGCTCACAACGAAAAGGACTGACATAAAGAGCCAGTGGGGTGTGTTCTTTAACAACTGTGAGGCAACTATGAAATATTTGAAGACAGTTTTATGGCCATATTTATTGAAATGGTCTAAGCTACCTATAAGTACCAAAATGTTCCTCTTGAAGTTTGTCTTGCACTCAAAACGAGTAATCAAGACTGCCACAGAAAACCGACGAGACACGTTTTTGTATATTAGTAGCAAAAGAAACTAGAAGCCTGTCGAAGGAGGACATTCTGACATATTGATTGTTGTAGGGAAGGTATGCAATATGGTTGGTTTATAGAGTTGAACGTCTCATAGCGAATCAGGCTATGGGGAAGCAGTAGTGGAGGGCACCGGAAATTTTGACTACTTAAGGTTCTTTAATGTGCACTGACAACGCACAGTATTTGGGCGCCTTGCTTTTTGTCGTCATCGAAAAGCTGCACCAGCTCTCCGATAAAGACGAAAATCGAAGCGCCCGAGAACACTGCGATATCAGTGCACATAAAGAATCCCAGGCTCCCACGGCCGCTTTTCGACAGATATGAAAGCAAGAAGCGCCCGAGGACCATGCGATTTCAGTGCACGCTAAAGAACCCCAGACTCCCACGACCACTTTTCGGCAGAGGTAAAAGCAAGAAGCGCCCGAGAACCATGTGATGTCAGTGCACGTAAAGAAACCCAGGCTTCCAGGCCACTTTTCGATGGAGGCGGAAGTAAAAGGCACCCGAAAACCATGCGATGTCAGTGCACGCTAAAGAACACCAGGCTCCCACGGCCACTTTTCGACAGATATGAAAGCAAGAAGCGCCCGAGGACCATGCGATTTCAGTGCACGTAAAGAACCCTAGGCTTCCAGGCCACTTTTCGATGGAGGCGAAAGTAAAAGGCACCTGAGGACCATGCATTGCCAGTGCACGCTAAAGAACACCAGGCTCCCACGACCGCTTTTCGACAGAGGTAAAAGCAAGAAGCGCCCGAAGACCATGCGATGCCAATGCACGTAAAGAACCCCAGGCTTCCAGGCCACTTTTCGATGGATGCGAAAGTAAAAGGCACACGAGGACCATGCGATGCCCGTGCACGCTAAAGAACACCAGGCTCCCACGACCGCTTTTCGACAGAGGTAAAAACAAGAAATGCCCGAGGACCATGCGATGCCAGTGCACGTAAAGAACCCTAGGCTTCCAGGCCACTTTTCGATGGAGGCGAAAGTAAAAGGCACCCGAAAACCATGCGATTCCAGTGCACGCTAAAGAACACCAGGCTCCAGCGACCGCTTTTCGACAGAGGTAAAAGCAAGAAGCGCTCGAGGACCATGCGATGTCAGTGCACGTAAAGAACCCCAGGCTTCCAGGCCACTTTTCGATGGATGCGAAAGTAAAAGGCACACGAGGACCATGCGATGCCAGTGCAAGCTAAAGAACACCAGGCTCCCACGACCGCTTTTCGACAGAGGTAAAAGCAAGAAGCGCCCGATGACCATGCTATGCCAGTTCACGTAAAGAACCCCAGGCTCCCACGACCGCTTTTCGACAGAGGTAAAAGCAAGAAGCGCCCGAGAACCATGCGATGCCAGTGCATGTAAAGATCCATAGGCTCGCACGGCCGCTTTTCGATGAAGGCGGAAAAAAAAGACACCCGAAGACCATGCGATGCCAGTGCACGCTAAAAAACCCCAGGCTCCCATGGCCGCTGTTCTATGGAAGCGAAAGCAAAGCGCCCGAGGAACATGCAATGTCAGTGCACGTAAATAACCCCAGGCTCCCTTGGCCGTTTTTCGACTGAAGCGAAAGCAAAAAGCACCCGAAGACCTTGCGATGCCAGTGCACGTTAAATAATTACCCCCAGGCTCCCACAGCAGCTTTAGCAGATTGCCCGAGGACCATGCAATGTCAGTGCACGTAAAGAGCCCCAGGCTCCTACGGCCACTTTTCGATGGAGGCGAAAGCAAAATCACCCGATTACCATGCGATGTCAGTGCACTGTAAAGATCCCCAGGCTCCCACGGCCGCCTTTCGAGGGAGGCGAAATCAAAAAGCGCTCGAGAACCATGTGATGCCAGTGCATGTTAAAGAGCCCCAGGCTGCAACGGCCGCTCTTCGACGGAGTCGAAAGCAAAAAGCACTCGAGGACCATGCGATACTAGTGCATGTTAAAGAACTCCAGGCTCCCACAGCCTTTTTTCAAAGGAGGAGAATTCAAGACCCCCGAGAATTACTATGCGATATCAGAGCACTGTAACGAAGTCCAGGCTCCCACGGCCGCTCTTCGATGGAGGCGAATGCGAAAAGCACTCGAGGACCATTGCCAGTGAATGTTAAAGAACCCAAGGCTCCAACAGCCTTTTTTCAAAGGAGGTGAATTCAACACGCCCAAGGACCATGCGATGTCAGTGCACATTAAAGAACCGCAGACCGTCACCAGAATTCGACCCCGCTTCCCTGAGTTTAGCAAGTGATTGACGTAAACACTTAGTCACCGCGACGGGTTTGTGAAAAGACTATGTTCAAAAACTTCATTCTCAGAATGTGTCCAAAATTTAAGTGTGGAGATATAGCGGCACAATTTAAGGATGAATAGTTTCGGCGCAGCTACGTCCGAGTCAAAGACCCTAGACCGCGCAAGCACGTTCGTATGGCTCGGTTAAAGCGCTACTTTATATCTATGTCGTGTGGTCTTTCACATAATATGATACTTTTCGAGTGAGAGATAAACGTACGTGTGAGAAAATACAGGCAAAAATTAAGGAATTTTTGATTAAGCGAGTCTTTAAGTGCATGTACGCAAACGAACATCCACAAAGGCAGCCGCAGACGGGTGCCATGAAAGCTGTCGTCATACAGAATCTGAAGTGTCTCCCAGTTTTTTTCGTATGCTTCATTGTATTAATTTGTAACAAGTGTTTTTGATAGTCCAATAAAAAATAGCAACGTCGGTTCATCGTTTCTCAAAATTTCATTCTAAACATTTTTAAACTTGCGGAATATGCAATAATTCACTTTTTCTACTGTATGACCTGAAAGTTTCAATGATCTTAGTCGCCGATACTTCGAGCTACAAAATATCTGCAGCCTCATGAAAAGAGGCTATTTCTTTCAGGAATTACAGCAGCTTTTTTTGCCAAATTCTTTTTTGAAGAACGCTTCATACCTGTAAAACAAAATGAATATGTTTCTGTATAATATAGGCATTTTGACGCGTTTATTGTCTTGCGCAGCTGTACTCCGTTTTAACTAGCTTGTTGCAGCATTACGAAAAGCAAGGGCGACCTTGGCCAATCATGATGGCGCTCATTATGCATGACTGTTCCTACGTGCCTATCGACAGCGGTGTAAGAATATGGCAGGAAGTGCGCGCTATCCTGAATGGTCCAAGTCGCGCTTACCTTTCGTAGTGCTTCAAACAACTTGTGCAATGTATAGTATACTTCCACGCTATTAATGAAAACTCCTTTCTTGGTGCGTGAGTGGTACGGGCAGAGCCTGGCATCAAAGTTTATCATCCGAGCATGTCCGCACGAAGTGACACTGAAGAAAAAGAATCAAGTCACCGCAAGGAATCTGGCCACCATACGGAGAGATCAGCATCATTTGCCCAGACACGAGAGTACTATCGGCGCAGCCGGTCACGCCTCGTGTAAAACAGCAGAGCACTCTCGCACTGTGCAGCAAACGTAGCTAGTCTTCATTAAGTTTCCACTGCAACACATTGTCGCGTTTTTTCATTGAACATCGTCGTCTAATGTGGTTCCTTCTGCGCCGCTCCTTCATTTAATCTAGTTAAATAAACCATACATGTAAGCCATCTGGCGAAGTGCGGCCAAGTTCCGCTAGCGTAGTGTCGGGTGAGTACACCAGGCGACGTGACAAACCTCTCAATGCTTTCGAATTGCTGCAGCTAAGCAGTCTTAAGTGTACCCCTAAAACTTTTCGAGAATAATGTAGGTTCTTCGAGCCTTATCTCGAAAGTTATTCGTCGGCTGCATTTTAAGCGCGGCCAAATTCCGGAGATTCTGTTCTTCGACGGTAGTCGAGCACGCTTGCTATTATCTCTCCATGCGAGTTTTCAGTTCTTTGTCGCCCCAAGTTAGCCGAATAAGTAGTTTCTTTCGTAAGTAATCGATGCATTCCATGGCTGCCAGAATGTACATGTGTGCATGTGTGCATGTGTGCGGGCGTGCGGGCGTGCGGGAGTGTATGTATGTATATGTATCATTGTTTCATCTAGGCGTTGTACAAATCACTAAGCAGGCAGTAGGCAGAAAGCTAGGCTTCACAATAGAAGTAGTAAATGTTTTCGTCTATTTTTTCGATATCATTTTCTCCAACTAAAACTAAATTACCTAATACCATTTTCAGGCTGGCTACTACAAAATGTGTAAATATTAGTTGCAAGTCCAAGAAAATCCGGACACTGAAGTCGTTTGCAAAAGTGTCCGGCTATTAGCTAATTTATAAATTTTGCTAGAAAAACATGCGCCACTTTCTTCAATCATGTACCCAAATTCATTACTCCTAAGAGAAATTACTAATTTATTCAACACTTAAACTTGTTATCTTAGAATATTTAACTGATGGCCTCATAGCGCGCGACGCCTGTGGGACGCCAATGACTAGTGCTCAATGGGCACGGTAAGGAAAGAGTTAATTCGACACATGCTCAAATAAGGAAAGTAGTATAGCTCCTCCACACAATAGCTAAAAACATGGCGCTTTTCTTCGGCATCGCGAAAGATCCTATTGAGACACCGGTCAATCCTATTATTCTGGCGCAATAGAAAAAACAGCAAAACCCTCAGAGAAAGATTACGTTACATCTGACATATCAATGGCTTCGCATTTTGGATTTGCTTTCCAACAAAGGTCCGTGCTCACCGATCGCTTCTTTCTTCGTCTCGATTATACTGTGCAGCGCTGCAGATGCTCCAACCAGAGTCAGTCAGCGTTATCCAGTCAGGAGCCGGGTTTAGGAAGCAGCTCGCACTAAATACTGAATTGCGACTTGACGAGACCTTGGCTGCTATTGCCGTAAGCTAATGCTACGGCCAACGACCATGCGCATTGCTGTCGCACATGAAGATTTTCATGAACTGGGATCTTGACACTATATTTATTGACCATAAGAAACTGGAACTGCAGATAGCCACAGCAATTTCGGGACCGAGCTATTAAGATGATGTTCCGCGAAAAATTTTCCTAACTGACGCTAAATAGTCACTTCGGCAATCATGGCTACCGCGCGGTACAGAAAAAATCAAGTACCATATGAGCTTAGCGCCCGGCGCATGGCTTTCACTTCCCCATCAACATATTAGGGGACATATCACCGTATAATTCCCTCCAGTTGTAGCTTTCACAGGGCTGCACAGTTCTAGTGAGATGGAACGTGGTTCACCAGTGCGGCACCTCAAGCTGGAGCGTCACCTGTGGGCGACGAGCCGTCACGAAAACTTGCGTAACGGTTTTCTTGTCAATAGGAAGGCCGTTATGTCATGTGCGCACGAGGACACGACTCTTCTTGCAGAAGAGAATTGAGACAGGCGGAGATGAGGAGTATGAGAAGGAGTTCGACACACATCACCTTCGCTTTAGCCAAAGAAAAAAATTACATCGTTTCTTCATTGTGCAATGGAAACTGCACCCCTTCACGCTTTCTTGTCATGCCTGCTCCCGTACTTCGTAATAAACGCACACGCGTGGCTTTGTCCTTTAGATGGATGTCCCCGTACTGTTTTGCATTACGACAGGATAAAGAGCTGGAAGCTGAAATGAGTCCACAACAGGAGAAAATTCCACATGTGTCGTTCGCCATACACCGACCACTAGGCACACGCCTCAACCTTACATTTATCCGTCCATCTAAAACGCAAAAACCATGAGACATTTGTTCTTTTACCTCTTTTGCTTCTTTTGATATCCGTTCTTCTCTAATAGACCACCGGTCATAAGTTCTATGCGTCCCATCTGGTGCTTAAAACAATTTCTTCTCGGAACATCGCCTGTAATAACGTCAATTAGCCGCTTTTTATCTAACTCCCAACGTAACGTTTCGTCGTTTTCCGCCCCGCCGCTCTTCCCTTTACTCGATCAACGAACATCGCTCCGCCAACCCCGCCGCAGCTTTGTTCCAGCTTGACATCTGTTCCGTCTTAGTTACATCAAGTTGTTCAATTTGCCCAACGTTATGCGGCCAGCATTTACGCGGCTGTTGGGCAGGCAAGATCACGCCTCAAGGCTAACCTCTCGCTGCTGGTCTCCGTTGCGTGGCGGGTTGCGCGTTACGCGATTTCGCACACTCGCGCAACCAGTCCGCATCACAAGGCGTATGGCACGGCACAAACAAAAGGGTAAACCGCCAATGCGCTGCTCTTCTTGTTGTTTGCTGCAGCGGCATGGTCCCTAATGCAATGGCGCTTGATTAGTTTCTGCGCTAGGCTCGGGGATAAGGCGATGGCGTAATCCCGTGCACCGGTAAGGTCTTACATCCGGTCAGTGGCGTCGTTTCCATACAACTGGCGTGTCTCTGTTTGCGGCTTTCATCATGCAGAGGGCTTGACCGCTTTCTCTTAATTGTGACTCTCGCTCATTCTTTTTTTTTTTTTTTCTTTAAGGCGGCACCGTTAAAGGCCCCGTTCTCCAGAAAATGTGGCGTAGCCGGCGTCGGCGTTGTCGACTTGAGCATTGTCGAAGTTGTGAGCGTATATTATTAAGTATGACTCTCACGGGTGGTAGTTGGCGGATGACGTCATCAGGCGCTAATTGGTAGATTGGTAGATGGGTTGTGTTACGCCATGAGGACGTGACAGGAGCTGCCAACTCTGGTAGCTCTTTTGAGATCTGAATCAAAGCCACCGGAACATTTGAATCCCATGTCTGACCCGTTATACTCCTATAGGCCATGCAGACTCGTACGAATGGCTTGATTAAAGCGGGGCTTTGCACGTATATATGTCGGGTAATCTTTCACCTATTGCCGCAGCTTACGACTGTATGGTAATGCGACGTGTGAAATAGCGGAGGTACTAGTTAAGGGGCTAGTAATTAAGCGAACTGAAAAATGCATATACGCAAAAGAGGATCTTCAAAGAGCATTAACGCCGTCACGTCATGCCTTCTAAAGGCTAAGTTTACCTGTCTCTCAAATTTATTTTTGACGGAATAGTATACATGCTGAAATATTTCGGAGCTGCTGTAAGTGCACAGAGAAACGTACTATCCTAAATAGCTTATTTGCTGGCCAGAAAAAGACGTACCGTCTTTGCCAAAAGCAACCAGGCTTAGTGTTCCGCTTCTTAGTCAGGTAGTAGAGACTTCATGTCACTCCTGATGCTGTAAATGTGCGCAAAGTAAATGTGACCTCATGTCCTAACTTCTTAACAAGTTGCAAATCTCAGGGAATTGATGTTGGCTTTAGAATATAGACGAGAACCAAACCATGCAGCCTGGTCACTTTTGGCAAAGACGGTACGTTAGTGAACAAATACAGTATCGTGTGTCTTCTTCGTGCGTTGTCGTTTACTCTAGAGCGCAGCTCTTAAGCGTCCGTTGCTGGCTTGAGCGCCATCCCCATCGACGTCGGCGTAGCAGATGAGCAGTTATAGCATTGCCCATGGGCCACGCTCTCATGGTTGGCGCCGGACAACCTGGGGGTCATTAGAACACGGAAGTTTCGAATAGTCTGGTGAACAGCAGCGTAGGGATACCGAGGGACCCCTTATCACTATCCCGTCCCATACTTAGATGCGAAGCTTAATTGTACTCCTAAACTCTATAGCACGTTCATAAACGTGTCCAGTAGACTAATATAAAAGAAGAGCAAAAAAAAAACAGAACAAATGTATACAAACTGCCATATTTCGATTTCAAAACTATAGCGACATTGCGCCCACAGAACCATACCGAAGTAGCCTCTCGAAATTATAATCTACCATGCATGCTGCTGTTACGCTCACAAAGACCATAGTACAGCGATGGGAGTGGCCATCTTACTGCGTAAGAGCCTGTCTGCAGTGCCTAATTAACTGTTTGGTACTTAAGATGAAGTTGGTGAACTGTGTGCTGCAAATTTGGGCTCCGGATTGCTAGATTGGCTGTATACTTCTCGCCTAACGCGCTCACCAAAAACGTCTTACACCTCTTGCACCACACATTATGCGCACATAGATCCTCATCAGTGTTGGTAATGGGGGACCTGAAGCTAGATATAAAGACAAACAAGAACTTTATAACATTTCTTCCCGAACAAAATCCCATGCCTATCTCTCGCAAGCCCTTCGACTGTTGTGACAACCTCTCGAAACACTTGTATAGACCCCATCTTTCAGAACAAGTCACTGGTGGAACACGTAGAACATATCTGCCTTCATTTCTGTATCCATAAGCTATCATTCATCACAACCAAGTACTGAGGAAGCTGTGTAACTTGAACTACTTAATGTGAAAAGTGCACTGTGCTCTGTAACTCTATACTTACCTGCACGACTTTCTAAAACTATTTTCCTCAATAACCGCGCTCAAATTTATCATTGCCTAGTATCGCAATCATCGGCCAGCTTTCTTCCCGCGCTGTCAAAACCACGAACAAGTATTAACTCGCCCCTATTACAGCCTTACTTGCAACCAAAATACTACCACGGTGGCAAATGATTTACTTACAATTTATTGTATTGTATTCTGTCGTGTCGTATTGTGTCGTATTGTCATGTGGGGATTACGCTGCCTTAGAGATGCAACGAGCAGTCTGGCATGGTGCTGAAATGGATACATTATTACACTGAATTGCGCTCACAAAGAACTAAAAACTACGACAATGATAGTGTAACCGTCTTCGGCGGTCCTCGAAGGGAAGAATGCCGGCGGCTCCCTGTCGCAATTGGATTTGATGAATTACTTTCTCTTCACTCACTTCATGATGGCTAATAGGAGTATAAAATAAAGCCATGTCTCCTGACTTGTGTTCTGCGCCACGTCGTCGTAAGCTGCAGCGTCCGGCATCGGTGTGCTGCCGGTCCTTATTCCGTAGGCGGGCGAGACGTCGGGCTCCCTCTGCACATTGAAGGTAAACGGCGAAGTCTAAGGTTGTCCTCATCGGTAACATTCAGCAGCATGGCGTCGACAACTGTCTTTTATTTTCTGTCATGAACGAGCCTAAACAGCATCATCGCGGTATTCTCGTGTAGCGTGGTGTTAGAGAGCAAGTAATTAAATGGTAGGAAAGGTTCAGAGGTCAGCTGGTGGTAAGGAGGAACTGGCCTGCTTCCACACAGGGGAAATGAGTAAGAGGAGAGTTAGGGTGCGAATAGAGGCTGATGGCGCCATAACACAACGATTTGCTTGGGGTGATCAGGGTAATTGAGGAGACCACGCATTCACTGGCTGGCACTCGTTTCGTGTAGAGTCAGCGTGTATAAGTACAAGTCAGCGCATTTCTCTCTCACACACACACACAACTGTTGTCATTGCACATACAACACGCACATTGGCACAAGGAATATCTTAAGGGAGGATGGCATACCTTATATTGTGCTTGGCGTCAATATATCGGTAATATGTCGGCGATCGTTTTGTTCAAGCGCTCCATAAAGCCGTTGGTCTACGGATGGTATGCAGTTGTTCGACAGTATACTTGTGCGGCTGCAGTTCGGAATTGATCGGGTACGTTCGGCCGTAAATGTCGTTACCCAATCTGTAACCAGAACTTCCGGGGCGCCGTGGGCAAAGATTTGTTCCACGGAAAATTCAGTGACTTCCAAGCAACTTGCAGTACTTGACAAGCCTTGCTTGGGCGTAGTGGGTCATAGAGACTCCATGCATGAGCGGGGCACCCGGAAGGGTCCTTCAAAGTGGCAAGCCAACACAGTGCGTGGTGATAACTGAAAACCTTGTATTGTGGTTCGAACAGATATGGACGGATTTTCGATGTCACCCCGATGATGGCAAGGTACTCTATCTCAGTCATTGAACAGTTGGCTTCGCGTTTTGACTGAGAACGGCTATCGTGCGCAGTTACTTATTGTTGCAGTCCATCGTTTTTCTCGACAATGATTGCGCCTAATTTGACGCTGCTCGCATTGGTGTGAATTTCCCTCTCCGCGTTTTTGTCAAAATGACTAAACACGGGAGGCCACTGTATACACCGCTGAAATTCTTTGAAGGGGTCCGCTCACAGAGCTTCCAATTTGAATGGCATATCCGTATTTTGTAAGCTGGGCCAGAGGATTGGCGATGCGCGCAAAGGTCTTGAAAAAGCGTCGGTAATACACGCACAATCATGCCTAGAAATCTGCACAAAGTTTTCTTGACTATCTTTTGCGGAAACTGCGCAGTAGTGGCTGTCTTCTGTGGGTCGGGGAGCGTACCGTCTTTACTGATTATGCGGCTGGGAAACAGCAGCTCTTGTAGACAAACCATCACTTATCGGGCTTGAGTTGATTTGGTTTAGTTTGGCTTTGGGGCCTAACATCCCAAAGCGACTCAGGCTAAGAAAGACGCCGTGTAGTGGAGGACACCGGAAATTTCAACCACCTAGGGTTCTTTAACGTACACTGACATCGCACAGCACACGGGGGCCCAGTTTTTCGCCTCCATCGGAAAGCGGCCGCCGAAGCCGGGATTCGATCCCACATCCTTGAGCACAGTATTCGAGCGCCGTAACCGCTGCGCCACCCCGGCGGCGGGCTTGACTTGATTTCTTCTAGCACTGTTTTGCGAAACTTTACAACGTCGTCAAAGTAAACAAAGCATGTTATCTACTTGAGGTCTGCCAACACTGTGTCTTTTGCTCTTTCAAAAGTTGCTAATGTGGAAAAAAGCTCAAATGGTTTGATCTTGAACTCTTATAGGCTGCCCGGTGTATTGAAGGCTTTTCTTGGTCTCTTGCGTCGAATTTAACCTGTCGCTACCCACAACAGAGCAGATTAATCAACGAAAAATACTTGAAGGGGTAGCGTCGGTCTAGTGTATCATCGATATATCGCATACTGTGGATCCTAGGAGGGGGGCAGACATTTTTATTCTTTATGTGTTCAGTCACCGTATAGTCAACGCAGGACCAAACAGTGCTAGCTATCTTCCTTGCTCACTAGGGCAACCGGTTTCGTCCTAAGAATCTTCGACGGCTGGATGGAGCACGCGAAATATTTTTTCGCCTTTGTCCCGGATGGCTTGGCGTTCTCACGGCGACACACGGTGCAGGAGCGGAGAGGTAGTGAGTTTTCGTCGGTTATAATGCAATGTTTGGCAAACGACGTCTGTCGAAATATGGGTGAAGACGAGAAGCACCCCTTGTAACTTCGAAAAAGACTAATGATTTCATCTTGTCGGTTCTGCATCAACGTTGAGTTGACGTCGAAGGTTGGCTTGTGGTATCCGTTAGGCAAATCATCTATCGGCCGGTCGGAGAGAGCGAAGCGAAGATGTGTAGCACGTCCGTTAGTCCAGCCAAGAAAGCGATCGTTGTTCCTTTGATGAAGTGTCGTTATACCTCACTGAAGTTCGTCACGAGTTCCTCAGCCTTTGCATTTCTGAAACAGGCGACCCCTTGCTATATCTGGCCCTCTGTCTATGAAATAATAATAATTGGTTCACAGGAAGAGAAAGGCGCAGTATCTGTCACACCTGCTATGTGGACACCTGAACCGCGCCGTAAGGGAAGGGATGAAGATGGGAGTGAAAGTGGAGCCGCAGTGGAGGGCTACGGAGTAATTTGGACCACCTGGGGATCTTTAACGTGCGCTGACATCGCACAGCACACGAACGCCACTTCGTTTCGCCTCCATCGAAACGCAGCCGCCGAGGTCGGGTTCGAACCCGGGAACTCCGGACAGTAGTCGGGCGTCTATGGGCAAATACGTTTTTCCTCCTATGATGCCCCTCGATGAAGACTCTCGACCGGGGTGGGATGCACACTGCTTCACTGAAGACACTCAAGCCAGCGTGACGCCATAGCTTTCTCACTGAGGGAATGGCTTTGTTCTTTAAAATGAGATGGTCTTAGAAGGCAGATCAATGTTTGTTTGATGCTCACTCAGAAGTTCATCCCTAAGATGATGTCTCGGGAACAGTGCTGTAGGGCTTTGACGGCCGCTCGGTAAGTATGCTCTCTGATTGTTACTAATGCGGTGCATCGTGGAAGGCAGTAAAACAAGGTGACGTCTAGCTGTGTGGATCTGTCGACCGCCTCAAGTGATTGTCATTTTTTTTTTTTTTTTTTAGCTGAGCCACAGATGGTCCACGGGTGGCTGAGCAGTCCGCTGTTGAGTCCATCACCCACCGACCGTAAGACAGCTACTTGAAGTCAGTGGTTTATTCCCCGCATTGCAAGTCACATTTCGTGTTTGTTCTCGCTTTTTTGGCGCTGTGATCGCGGCTGGGACACAACATCGTCATTTCGCTGGACGGTGGTGTCGATTTAAAGTCTGGTCACATGGTCGTCAAGCGTCTTTGTGTGCGGTGTCATCGTGTGGCGTGGTCGCTAGAGGACCTTCGTCGTTTCGCCATGAAGCAACCGTGATTTCAAAGGATGCTCTCATTATTTTCCCCTTCGACAGCTGGGGAGCCATCCCCGCACAATCTGTGGTTAGCTGCTGCCCAGCGATGCACAGTGCGCTCAGTACGCGGAAATGGGGAGTTCGATAGCCGGCTTGACGACAGGTATTCCTCCCAGTGCAGGTAGCCGTCGATCTTATGCGGGTGCTCGCCAGGGCAGGGTCGTGCTGCGCCGATAAAAAAAGCAATGCAGGTGGATGCTGCTACAATAAAATGTGATGCGAATGAGGTAGCAAGTGTTAATCGCAATCTATTTCGGATGTTCGGACGCCCCTATAGGAACCGCGACGTGCGGGGGAGAAAATAGTGTCACGCTTGCCTTTTTTTGGCGCAAATTGATGCGATTCGGGCCAATTAAAAGCTTTTGGTGCACCGTGGCGCAGAAAATTGCATTTGTATAAGAAAGGCGCACTTGGTGCAGGTGTCTTACCTCTACCGAAAATATTGCCGAAAAACACCAAAAGCTGCATTTTGAAATAAAGAGCGAGAAAGTCCCCGAATACTAAAAAGTAAAAAAAAAAAATTTAAAAACCCCGACTGCTAAGTATCAAAAGCCATCCTGACAGTACAAAAGCTACGAATGATTACGAGCAGTACGAGCATAGGAATGCGAAGACAACGATTCAAGCATTTCTTGATGCGGTATGTCTATATACGTGCAACTTTTAACGCTTCGCAAACTGAGGACGTCAAGGTTACCTCGGCCAGGCAGCTCAGGTTAGAAAATAAATCCTTGAAAGGCACGATCGTATTCACTATTATTTTTTTTTTATATTCCAGTCCTGAAAAAAAAAAAGGCTTTTTTTGTTTGCTCACAGAGAGAACCACGGTAAATTTCTTTCCACAGAAGTCATTCGTTGCCTGCCGGCTGGCTGCGCAGGAAAGCACCAAAGCACGCCGCCCACGACGTCCACGCATCCTTCGGTGCTAGCTGGTAGGCTGAGCCAACTCGCGTGCAAGCCTTGCGGGAAGGCCCATCCATCAGTGCGGCCGACGGCTCGATTAATTTTCCGGCCCCGACATCTCGGAACCCTTGACGTGCCTGGATCGGATGGAAGCTTGGCTCGTCTCGCCCCCGTCCACGAGCCGAGGCGGCGCCGTTTTCTCGAGATGTAATCACTCGCCACGCGGCCATTCCCGCAACCCTCATCTGTCATGGCGCGTCGGTCCCGAGGAGATATCGCAGGAGAAAACGTTGTACCGCTCTCGATCCCCTGGTCTGCTCTCTTTTCTCACTCTGGCCTTCTTTCCTCAGAGCTGTGCACTTATATCTGACGGCTCGACTGTGCCGTTTACCGCGCAGCTAGACCGACATAGCATTGTTCACTTCCCCGTCTTGTTTTCTTATGCGTTTTGTTGCCTCCTTTTACAGTGCCTGTTGCTGAGCCAAACTCCGCTTATTTCACGCCGCAGTCCGCATGATATCAGACCCTCAGGCAACATGTCATATAAACCATTGTAGTTCGTGGGTAAAATAACCAGCGAGTAAAGTGGCGCACGGAACATCTGACCACTTGGTCACGTGACGAATTAAATTCTTAAATTCAAGCTCAGCAGACTTCAAGTTTGCTGCACCTCGTTATATTTTACCTTGACTACACCTGGTTTTAGTATTCTGTGGAATTCATGTGTACTCTTCTGAGACGGCTATACGGTCCTAAATCTAATGAAGTTAATGAACGTAGATTTAAATAGCAGCGACGGCACATGGACGAGATAGTGAAGAACAGCTAGAATAAATAATAATAACAATAATAATAATAATAATAATAATAATAATAATAATAATAATAATAATAATAATAATAATAATAATAATAATAATAATAATAATAATAATAATGATGATGGTGATGATGATGATGATGATTCAATGAAGAGAAAGGCGCAGTATCTGTCACACTTGCTCTGTGGACGCCTTAACCGCGCAGTAAGGGAAGAGAGGAAGGTGGAAGTGAAAACGGAAAGAGAGAAAGAGGTGCCGTTGTGGAGGGCTATCGGAGCAATTTCGACCACCTGCGGATCTTTAATGTGCACTTACATTGCACAGAACACGGACGCCTCTCCGTTTCGCCTACATCGAAACGAAGCCGCCGGCAGTCGGGATCGAACACGGGTACTCCGGCACAGCAGATGGGCATCTTAACCACTGCACCACCGCGGCGGGGCGCGACATGTAAGATGGCATGCATTCACAACTACATATTCAGAGTTTAAAAAAATGCAGTATTATAGAAACAAACATTAAAAGCGTTAACCACTGAGGTGAAGGTTTACCGTTGTTGAGAAGCGTTAGTGAGGCACAAAACTTACTCCTCACTCAAACCAAGCGATGGGTGATTAAGTTCTTGTCTTTGAGATTATACAAAAATGCTTATCTAGTATAGTTTCATCTTTTGATCAGCTGAGGATATCCGCCGAATAGAAATTAAAAGTATTCCAAAGATTTTTGTGCAGCCTCATAGCCTGCAATGAACTATAAAAGGAAGAACTGAGTCGATTTAAAAACACCTCTGAATGTCGTTGCGCTATCCTTACCTGCCTCGCGAACCATACTTGCAAATATGGGCACCGTAAATGCAGCAGCAAAATACATGCGAAGACATTTTAATAGATAACAGTAGGTGTAGATTTGAGCAAAAGCTACCACTAATCTACTACTAAGGCTTTGTTTTCAACAAAGCATTTTTTGTTACTTCAGGCACGCGCTATTTAATTGCGTTTTAAGAAATAAGTGTTGTTCTCAATTACATTTTTTCCCTTTAAAGATGATAATGAAACACGCCGTACTATAGCTAGCTTCTCACACATTAACCTGTCATAAACCTTCCCTTTCTTTTCTTATGGGCTTCTTTGTTAATGTTGTTGTTGTTGTTTGCATCAACTTATTTTCCCAGTCTATAACGTCGTTCTCAGTGCGATCGATAGACATGAGGTGCATTGCTCCCTCAATACGACCTCCTCATCCTCCTTGAACAAATGGCAAACGATGCAATCAGGTAGTGTTTAAGCCCCAAACCGTGTGGGCGGTGCACTGATTTTTATAGGTCGTTGCAACCCGCAATAGCTTACTCTCGCAGCTGGACGACCAAGCGTTATCGGCTCACGCCCATGCGTTGCAATTTCGCACAGTGTGGCCGAGAGGTCGGTCAAAGCATTATACGATGGGTGAGCACGTGTGGCGACAGGGGCTCCTTCCCGCGGGACTCGCGGACCTCGACATAGATTGGAGGGAAGACGTTCGACCTCCTCACCCAACCCTCCCTTCCCCTTTTTGGGAGCGCGATTGCTCCGGAACGGGATACGAGGCAGGGCAGCCGCTCTGGGTTTAGGGTTTCGAGAAAGCAACTCGGCGTTAAATGTGCCGCCGTACACAACGCACGTTCGGAATTCGAATGCTCGTGCCCCACCGG